>NW_016107423.1:1562337-1583899 GCF_001604975.1 Cebus imitator | reverse complement strand
GCTCTGTCACTGGGTTGGAGTGCAGTGGCACAATCACAGCTCACAGCAGCTTCCACCTCCCAGGCTCAAGTAATCCTTCCACCTCAGCCTCCCCAATAGCTAAAACTCCAGGTACATGCCAGCCACCACACCTGGCTAATTTTTAAATTTTTTGTAGAGAAAAGGTGTCTTTATGTTGCCTAGGCTGGTCTTGAACTCCTGGGCTCAAGTGTTCCTCCCACCTCAGCCTCCCAAAGTGCTGGGAGTACAGGCGTGAGCCACCACAGCTGATCTTGGACTCTGCTTCTAGTATATGGTGATTCAAGAGGCCCTGTCATTGAAAAGAAAGGGAATGATGACTGAATACCAGTCCCTCACTTAAGCATGGCAAGACTGAGGACCAGCAGATCCGTCTGTGCTCAGTGTATGAACTCGAGCTGTACTTACACCTAGATATTGCTTGGAATGGTTAATTGGCATCTTAGGCCCTGGAATTTGGGGACAAAAAAGAGAGGCAAGAGAGAAGATTTAGACATCATGCTTTTTGCTTTGCCATCTGGCATAATTCTTAAAGGCATTTTTAGGTCCCCAATATGGGTAGTGTTGCTGTTTGTTCCTTTTCAGTGCTGATTGGCTCAGGCATACAGGTTCTGGGCTTTTGACTATGAAATTGATCAAGGCTGGATGAGGCAGATTTCTGGCACCTTTGAGTCAGTGGTTGTGGGCAGAGACACCATATACATTTGAGTAGGTTGGACACTGCACAGCTCTAGGTTGTCCTGGTCCTAGGGAACACAAGTGCCGATACAGGGGTACCACACAAGTCCTGAGGTCCCCACCCATGCTCATTCTACTCCCCAATATTTTTCTTCCTTTGCCATAAATCGAATCCCTGTTTCAAACTTCTCCTCTAGACATACTCCCTGACCACTAGCAATCTGGTGTCTGTCACCAACATGCTACAACAGTTGTCTTGTAGCTGCGTATGTATTTTAAATGGCTGCAAAAATATTTCACTATGTGGCTGTACCATATTGTATTTGTAAGTTCCTATTGCTGAGCACTGAGGTAATTTGCAATCTTTTGCCATGACAAATGCTGAAATTTAAACTTGAATGTGAGTGTACACCTGTCCGCAGATACCTTCAGAAAACATTCCTCAAGATGGGATTTCCTAAGACAGCTCTCCCTCGACTCATGTGTCTTTCTAGTTGCCTCTAGCACTCTTCCTGTTTTCAATCCTGTCCTCCTAGTTCAGTCTTCATGACTTCTTACTGAAGTCATTGCCATAGCCACCTGAGTGGAGCCATCTGCCTATGCTTCCCTTTAGAATCCATCCTCAACACGGTTTCTAGATCTCACTGCTCAGATTGTGTTACACTAAAACCCCCAAGGGTTCACAATCACTGCCTGAGCTGGTATGAACTCCCTATACCCTCTCCCAGCATCCAAAGCCATCCCATATATGGTTCTGCCCCATCTTTGGTGACTCATTTGTTTGATTTCCCCCACGTATTCCCTGTGCTTCAGCAGTGCCAGAAGTTTCCTGAGTTCCTGAGCCTGCCTTGCCTCCTGCTTTAAAGCTCACTCCCTACTCAGAGTGTCCTTCCCTGTCCAGGGTCCTCCGTCGTCTCTGCCTGTGCACCCTCATGCCACCACCCCACCACGTTTTCTAGATTCTTCCACTTCCCAACCTAGACTCCTTCCACCTCCCACTGTCCTCATATCCTGCTTTAGGTTATAATTTAATTTCATGTACGCTTGCAGACCACCTGCTCCAGAGAGAGTTGGCAGCATGCATCCTCTGAGGTGGCTAGCACGGAATGTCTTGCACATTTTAGAAGTTTTTTTCTTTTTTTAAGGATTTATTAGATAATATCTTTGCAGTTGGCAAATTCTCGTACCCAAAATTGGCATAATCCCTTGGCTTGAGGAGAAGAGATCGCACACCTGAAACTATTATGAAAGTCGTGAATTTCCCAATATATTTAGTCAAGAGCACAGAAGCTCATTGGCAGTGAGGTGCCAGGCAGGGTAGGAGCAGGAGCAGCCCATATGTCATCTGCCTTTCCTGGGTGGGGCAGGGTCAGAGATCGCTGTCACACAGCCTGCATCGAGCAGGTCCTGCTGGATTAAAAAGCTGACTTCTTGCCAGCTACAGCAAGCAAGGACTTTCAACACCGCTTGGGAAGAATTTATCCTAACAATCCATGTGCTTTCGTCAAAGGGATGTTTACAAACATCCTGGTTCTTGACTCAAGCTGATGGTCATAGAATGATGGATGAATACACATGGTATTCCTATGTGTATTCCAGAGTACAGCCACATAGTGACAAGAGAATTCTGGAGTTGCGGGGTGAGTGTAGAAAGCTGGACGAAATCAGGGGTCCCTGAACAAAATCTCTCTTGTTACTTTTCAGTGACTCAGAAAGCCTCTCTCTCTCCAAATCCCTCTAAGATTGAGACACACAGGTACTCTCAACCTTCAAGTATCTGATTTTACAACTTCAAACACAGGCTTCTCACAATACGCTATACTCCCTCTCTTAGAGTGAGTACCTCTCATCCAGTTCAGGGTCTCATTCATTCACTTATTTGACAGACACCAATTGTGTGGTGTTCTTGCCCTTAAGGAGCTCCCTGACTAATGGCAGATGCCAGTTCTGGTTCTATTGAGTGAGCTTGGAAGAACTGAGGTATCAAACTTTTACTACTCAGTCCCCTTCTGTCCTGTCTTACCCTGTATTCTCCCTCACTGTGGAGTTCAAACCTTCGGATGAGTGACTGTTCTCCTCAGCATGCACTGGATGCTCTGCACCTTATTCCTGGAATCCTTTTATCTTTAGCTCTCCTTATCACAGGCTGTAGTAGTTTGGTATCATCCTCTGCCAGATTAAACATGTATATTTATTTAATAGTCTCTCTGTTGTGGAAAAGAACAATACGAATGTTACATAATAACAACAAAGTCTTTTATCATCTTCATTTGATCTGCTGTCATCTGTGATGTCTCCAGAGCATACCCTGTGCCTTTCATGTTCAAGGACACTGCCGAGAAATAAAACTGAGACTCGAATCCAGATCCCCTGACTCTGAATCCTAGTACGGTGTTCCAGTCTTTAGCCTGAGTTTAGGAACACTCACTTATGCTATTTGTAGTAAACGTGTGGCCTCCACTCACTGCTAAGGTGGAATTACTGTTGACCGTGCAGAATACGAAAGTCTACAATGCATTGCGTGTCCTGCTCCCTTGCAGAGCAGACTGATTCTTCCATGGTCACCTGTTCCACCCTATTCGGTAGCAGTTAACGGAGAGAAGCAATCGCCTCTCGCCCAGAACCTGAAACACGTTCCTTACATTTCCTGATTCACCAAGCTCCTTGCAAGTGTAAATACCACTAAATCCTGTTGGCGACTGAGGGTATAATGTCATCCGAATGTGAAGGATGACCTGAGTTTTTTAAGGATACAGAATTATATGTGCACTACTTTTGTTATGTCCTATTTTGGCGTTTTCTCCTTTTCAGCTTTCTCCCTGGAATTGGTTTGCACAATTTTAACAGATTAAAAATTATTTGGTCATGGGTGTGTGTGCGTGTGTGTGTGTGTGTGTGTGTGCGTGTGTGTGTTTCAGTCATGGACGTCTTCTTTCGAGTCTTATTAGGCATGGAAAAACCTAAGCTTGGTTTAAAACACTTTCTCCCTTCCTGTGAAGTTTTAGGCTAACTTAAAATGGGATGTGTTATATAAGGAAGGCACCTGACGTTGGCAGTGGGGGGCCTAGGAGAAGGAGCGCCCCCCTTGGTTTGCGATAGACTGGCAGCGTTTCCTCTGGTATGTGCCAGAGCGGCAGAGCCAGTTTTAAAAAGAGGATTTATAGGAAATCCAGCTGTGAGTTTTCATTTTTTTCTCTTAGAGCTGGAGGCGGGGCCAAAACCAACCTCAAACCAGGCACACCATTGATCAGGCTAGAATGATGTGGACCAGCCTTACAGACAACAGCCAAGCACAGAGGAAATATTAGCTGGCAGAGATAACGAAGAGAAAACACTCGGTGACAGATGCACCATCTGTCAGTTTCTGAGGAGCAGTTTTCAAGAAAGCTGAAAATGAATTGAAGAAGAGAAGGGTTTTGTTTCAAAGGTACAGCACAGCCTAAGGACATTTTTAGACAAAGTAAGTTTGTGTTCCATAGAAAAAGAGGTCGTGGTGGTGGGAAAGACAACAGTTACTTCCTGTTTAGACTGTGAGTTTTGTCATTGATATAAAAAGTTTTCTTTGGAGTTGATTGGATATATAGAACATTCTCTTAACAAGCACTCGATTTAAAATTAAAAAGCAGTGACTGTCATTTTGGCTATTCACTCTGGAAACATTTGAAAGTTATAGTTAGATTTATTTTACTTTTATTTAATCTCAGAGAGAATTGTTTTATCTCAGACTACAGATATAGATAAGGCCTTCCTTCCTTCCTTCTTTCCTTCCTTCCTTGCTTCTCTATTTATAACAACGGGCAAAATTATTTGTATCTTTCCTTAAAGGCAGTTTATTAAGAAAGTGACCCACCTTTCAGATTGATGAGGTTGGCAGTAAATACTTCATATTAGGATGCTTAATTTTATGCGCTTTGTTACTTAAATAACTATGAATATGACCTGGACTTCCTACGAGCCTTCCAAATAATGTTATTGGTGTTGACATTGTTTTTAAAGGAAGCTGCTTCTGGATCTTCTGTTGTTTAGCGTTCTCAAAAAAGTCTGTTACCCCCTTTAGGAACACAAGCTACCATATGAAACAATCCTGCTATTTATGTTTAATACATTTTCCACCGGCTTCATTTTCAAAGTTGGACTTGGGCTTTTCATAATTGTATGTTACATGTAAGTGGTTTGCGTTTGATGTCATATGTCGCGTGCTTTATTAGGCCAGGATGTGTCTGATTCCAAAGGGATCTAAAGCAGTGATTGAGAAAGATGGGATTCTATGAACAACAGCAGAAAGTTTTCAGGGGGTTCACAGGAGCCCCTTTATTGGAAAAAGTCAATTACCTTACCATTTACACAGGCAGAAAGGGACTTATTTTGCATCTGCGTTAGCCGGCTGTCTAGTCCAAACCAGAAGTGGAAGCTTCTGGCCGTAAACTCGCAAAAGCAGAAACCACTCAGTGTTATGGCCCAATATGGATGCAGAGCTCTGGAGCATGTGTGGGAAAGTGGCCACAGGCCAATGTCTGGGATCATTTATCTTCCGGTAGAGCCCAGAGGACAACTGTTTTATGCATTTTGCAGAAATCCTTGCTGATTGATTTCATTTACATAGAGCTGGTGCAGAGACTGATGGTGAGGACAACTCTAAATGGGGGAGAAATATTGATCTATTTCTGCTTTTCCTGACATCCTGGTCTCATTAGTGTTCTTAGCACCTTTGAATGAGATTATGCCGTTACTGACAACCATATGGTTTCTATGGGATTCTTTCCACGCATCTTGTAAGAAATGCCACATTTATGTCTTTTCTTATTGGGGAAATCGGAAACCGAAAGTTGAAGATTTTGTCGTACTGTCTTTTCAGTAGCTTAGCTTGCTTCCTACAATCTAAATGTGAAAAATGAGAGGAAGGAAATATCAGCAGACAGAGTTCTTTGTACGTCAGTGCAACCTAAGTAGCCATTTAGTGATGTGTGCCTGACACTCATTGTGAAATACGGGAACATACTGTTGTGGATGTGTAGATTCCTATCTGCATGTGAATGAATCATCCATGCCAACCAGTGTGCTCTGCGTGAGCTAAACTCACATGTGCTGACACGTGCTGACATGTGACAAGGTAGCATCCAGACCTATTTTTCTAATGTGTAAAAGAATTTTGCCAACTTCTGACAGTACCCATGGCAGACCTTATGGAGATGTTTTTAATTGATTTCAAGGACAAAGGTATCAGTCAGAAGCCTTGGATTTCAGACACTACCCTTATGCTGCCTAATTTTGTGACCTTGAGGAAGATAATTAACCTTTTGATAAATCTGCTTCACTGCTTACAAATATAGCAAATAAGTATAGCCATCTTTGTCTCCCACGGATATTTCAAATGTCAGTAAGATATTTATAATGCATCTTGTGCTATTAGCTTTTGATACGTATGCTGTTAATGAAATTGCCTCCACTCTCTTAGGCAGAACTTCTGCATTACACTGAAAAAGCTAAAAACTTTAGCCTTTTAAAGTTAAAACAAAATTAAAAATAAAATTCTATAATCTTATGTTGTGGTATTTTGTTTATAGGAAGCTACTCTTGAAGGTACTTGCATTTATTTTTTTCTCTTTGTGGAATAATTATTTGACTTTCTCATCAAGATTCTCAGTATTATGTAAGACTATTCATTTTCTCAAACATGTTGAAGTTTTAAAAATTGCATTAAAATTGGTGTGATGCGGCTTTGATTTAGTAATGGTTGAATGTACATAATTTTTAAACTTCCTAATGTAAAGAAAATGGATGACAGTGCAAATTAAGGTACCTAATATTTTCTCACATTTTATAGATACATAGATATACCATAAAAATTAATATATGCTAATCTTCATACACACACACACACACACACACACACACTTCATCTTTCAAAATAATCCAATGAAAGTGATAGCATAACAGCATACAAAATATTAAAAGATAGGAGTGATTAGTGTGTTTTCATTTTAAATCCTTTTCATTTTATGTGATGAATGTGATTACAGCTTAGTGTAGTGCAAAGGACATCAGAAGCCAGACCTGCCAATCTCAGGTGCCAGTACAGAAGTTCTAAGGGCCGCCACTCACCCTGTTCTGTGAACACAGCTGCAATGTGGGAATGAAAATGTGTGTCTTACCACATGAGGTGGTTGGGAGGCGCATATGACAGAATCTGCATGAAAATGCTTTGAAAATTATCAGGCCATTTTAAGTCACTAATTGAACTTCAACAACCTCTTTGTTCTTGGAATATTCCTTTCTTCCCTTTCTTAATAAATTCTGCCCATCGTTCAAAGGCTTGTCTTAGATCTTTTTTGATCTCCTCAAAGGTGTGATTTTTTTGGAGCTCCCAGAGTCCCTCTCCGAAAAAGGAAGAGAATTTTGCCACCCATGTCCCTCCTACCCCACCCACCAGATGACTTCATTATTACACCCCATGTTTTCACACCTCCACGCTCTGCCCGATTCTGTCCCTGCGCTTCACTAAGTATCTTCTCTACCACTTGCCAACATCCTCCCCTTCCTCCAAAGCTACCTTAAACAGCACTTGTCTTTGGAACCTTCCCCAACACCATTTCTCCACAGAGCTAGAGTCTTCTTCATTCATGGTTCCCAACTTCTAATCAAGGCTGTGTCTTATTCGACTTCATTCTTTACTTACACATCTTCCTTCCTCCCTAGGCTCCACAAAGACAGGCCAGGTGCCATGCTGCTTTGACTCGCTGGTGCTTGTTGGCGTTTATCATGTCTGGTTGGTGTTCAAGGAATATTTGTTGAATGAATGAGAAAGTCAGTCTTTCCATACCACTTCTTTGTGGGGTAGTGTCACTATACACCTTCTGGGACAGAACCCTGGTACCCATTTGTGTCTGAAATAAACTGGCCTTTATGGAATAACAGCATATAGACTGTTTTCAGCTGGGAACCTGAGATTCCAACAATGCAAAATCGTGCATCCAGTCACCAGCAGATTAACTATTAACCTATCAGTCCTATCTGAATCCTACTAATTATAGTTCGATAACTAAACATTAAAACTATCTCATCCAACTGTCTCTATTCCGAGAGAGCCTTGGTTACTTGGAACAATCAAGTTGAGCAATTTCTTACCATGCTTCTAATTTTACTACTCTCTTCTAAATTTTAAAATTTAGAAAATGTTGAAAATAAGGTAACCTTTCAGCCAGAATTTGAAAATTCTTTGACAGAACAATAATCTTAGCATCAGAAGGGGCATAGAAGGCCTCCCTCAACCATTTTCATTCAAAAACTGACGACATGGAGAGCTGGAGATTCAAATTTGTTTAACTTTTCTCTTGAACTGAGGTTTAAAACAGTTAAAAAGAAAATTTGAGTCTACTTGTTCAAATACTAGGAAGAAAATGATGTAAATTGTAGAAGTTTTTTGGCAAACTCTCATTTAATCTCTTTTTACATGGACTAACTGGCAGAGGTAAAGCCATGTTATCGTAATAGTTTCTGCATGTTACATCGGGATAAACCACAGGAATGCCGGGAATTATCACTGACCAAACTAGGCTTGTGTAGTCAGTTGAACATGGGATTTCATGGGGCCATGCCACCAAGATGCACCACCTGTCACTCACATCTGTGTTCAATGCAGGAGAGTTTCTGTTTCCAATTCTTGGAATAATACTTAAAGTGCATCCCTACTAATAGTACCACCCACTGAAGCTCTCAGTATAGGGGCCAGAGCTAAGGATTGCTAGTGGGCAGGAACGTTTCCAGTTCATCCAAAGGTGCAGAGAAGCACATTGCTTCTTGAAGCATGTTTCTAAATGGTCCTGTTAGGATGTGTTCCACATGCAACAGAGAAAGTGGGTGCGAGACCTCTGCTTCAGAGAGTTCACTGTTTAAAAGGTGAAGGAATGCCAAGTTCCAAAGTGAATAGAAACACAGTAATAAATATAAGAGTAAGTCCCCCAGTAGGGCAACAGCTAAGCACACATGCAACGTCAGTGCCGGCAGGTTAGGGCTGGAAGGAGCAGGGGCAAGTGAAGTCCTGAGAAATTCACACTATAGGGAACATCCGTGTTAATCACCAGGAGAGCACCTTCAAGTGCCTTCGAAGTGCTTCGTGTTGGTGAAGCTTCGGAAGACTGAAGCAGCCTTCACAGGGTTGGCACGGTGGCTCCTGCCTTGCCAAGGGCTTCTTCATACAGATGGTGGGCGGCACAGGGACGAATAGGTCATTTACTTGAGCTTGAGCTGAGCCGGGCTGGTTAGGGGAGCTAGATGTAAATGAGAGAGCGAGCTGCTGGCTGAAGAAGGCTTTGCTATCCTCCAGCCCCAGGAAACCCTATGGGATGGCAGGGAAGGGCATGAGCTCTGTCAGCAGACCATAGGGCTAGAAGGGGGCAGGTGCAGTTACCTTCAGCCTCTGTGGGGCCTCCCCAAAGACCTTTATTCTGCACTCAGCAAAGGGCAAAAGGATCCTGTCTGAATTTTTTTGCTCATGGGCCCAGAATTCAAACATGCTCTACTGCCTCAGGAAAGATGATGCCATAAAAGCTTCTTGGAATTATTGGTTCTCTACTCCCCAAAAGAAAACAATGATTTAGAACAGTCTCCTGAGAACTGCTGTTCTTTCCACATGTGCTTATTATCCCGCATGCTGGGCTGTTGGTACTGGGCCCGGCCAATGACTGGCCGTATATACATTATGAGACATGCCTAAGGAGGAGAGACCCAGCAAGCAGATGAGATGCAATTTCTTAAACTAACCATAAATTACTCCATGAAAAGAACCCTTATGTAACACGGAGGCATCCTGATTAGTGTTCTTTGGGCCTTGCAATTACCTGAATAAAACCACAAAATAGTTAAACAATAGTGGGAACTCGGTTTCAATAAAAGCCATTTATTTTTAGCTGAGGATCAAACCCCCAAATAAGTGACCTCTCTGTGTCAGGCATCCTAGCAAAGCAGAAGAAGTTATCTTTATCTTTAGAGTTTCTTGTAAAGTCTTCGGCTTCATGTTGGCTTAAACTATAGTTTAGTTTTCTTTTCTGTTTCGCTGACATTCACTCACTGGCTGTTGGTGTATTACTTCTACAAAAGACCTAGATGCTTATCTCACAGCAATTCTCTTCCTGCAAAATGCACAGCTGGTGGCATTGCATACTTAATGCCAACAAGTTTTACTGAGCATCTACTATGTATAAGGACCTACGAAAAGGAGACAGGCCTAAAATGTCTTCTCAAGGATATTGCAGTCGCATCTTGGGGATAGATATGGACGCAATTCAAGGAAGAATGATTTTTTATTGTAATTAGAGGCTGAAGGCAACGTACATATTCAAATCCACTTCCAAAAATGGAAAAGCTTCATGCGTGATATGAAACGTGGCCTGGAAACCTGAACAGATTTCCGTAGAAGGTAATGCTCAAGATCAAAGGACGTATGTTTAAAAACACAAAGACTTTAAGGTGTTTAATGTGTTCAAAAATAAGTGAGTGAATCTCAGTGTGACTGTACCTTAGGATGTATGGAGAGATCACTGCATTGGAAAATGTGATTGGAAAGGGAGACTGGGGCTAGAACTATTTAAGGGTTTCACATATAGTAACTGACAAATCATGAGAAAGGTGGTGATTTTCAACTTGTAATTTAGGATGAATATTTTGGTAGAAAGTACATGAGAGAAAATGCAGTAGCACCATTTATAGGTCCATTGCAATAACCTGCTTGTCCATTCATTAAGTGTGTATTCATTAGACATCTACTGTGTACTAGGCCCTATTTTAGGCTATGGAGACACAGGATTGAGTGAGACAAGAAAACAGAGTTTCCTGGCTCGTACAGTTTGTGATCTAGTGGGGAAGACAGAGAGTGAACAGCATAAATAAATGAACTATGTTGATTTTAGTGTTAATTGATAAAGAGAAGGAATAAAACAGGGAGATGTGGTATGGAGGTGAGGGAGAAGGGGTAATTTGTGTACATTGTGCAATATATATTCAGGGTAACTAAGGAAGGCCTCTTGGAGAAGGAACTTGAGGGAAGACTTGAAGGAAGGAGACTTTAGGCAGGGTCTTTAAATGACTAGGGTAAGCCTGTGTCAGGCAGAGGAGACAGATAGGGCCAAGGCTCTGATGCCAGGTGAGCCTGGGATGCTCATGAGTTGACTGAAGAGGGAAAAGGTGAGAGACAAAGCATCCCTTAGGACTGTGGGTTTGGCTAATAAAGAATAAGTCAAAGACAGTTGAGGGTTTTGTCTTGGATGGCTTAGGTTGACATATTTGGTGTTGAAACAGCTTTTGTAAGATTGTCTTGGTGACCTGGTGAAGGAAGAGGGGAGTTAGCTCAGAGTCAGCAGCCAGGGATCCAGGCTGAGGATTAGAAGTCAGTGGCAAAGTTTCAGATGAGCTCCTGGGAGGAACAGGAAAAGGATCTAACTAGACACAAATGTAAGGCCTGATGAGCAGGCTTGCTGTCTCTACTGTGGCTCGCTGACCCATCAGGCAAGCATACATTCTCACTCACTGCATCAGCAGCCCTGTGTCGAACGCTGGGGGGATGAAAGTGGAATCTGCTTGCTGAAAGAGAGGAAAGAGTGTTATGTAAAGTTTGTTCCTTCATCAGATCTGAGAGAATGAGATAGCATAAATATTTAACTCTGACAGTAAGCCCACTTGTGATACAAACAAGTTTTATTGGGCTGACTCTTAAGAGGTCCATAAAAAAAAAAAAAAAAAAAAAACCTGACTTTCTTTGTCTATAGATATAACTCAGTTAGCACCAAAGAGCTGTATTCTTCAATAATTAACCCCGCCTAAATCCGTCTGTAGAACTGAGTTTTCAACCAATATGCTTACAGGGCACCTCACATGGGATATGAGTGTGCTCTGAATTAGTAATAGGTGTGCTGAAAATATTGACCTTCTCAATCTTGAGCTGGCTGAGCAGGACCTGGGGCGACCAAAGGCTTGGGCTTCCTGCAGCCTAGTGGCTCATCCCAGCACGTTGTACAAACACAATGTGTGTGCCATGTGTGAAAAAGGTCGGGAAGCATGAAGTGTGGCCACTCTATATTCATTTCCCTGACACAGTGACCCCACCCTTTGTTGAATATACACTCATATCAGTAACAAAATCTTGAGCAGTACTCCCAATATCTCTATCTTTATGTATTTTATAAGTTATATGCACGTTCTACTATTACTAACTAATATCTCAAGTCCTAAAGGCCAAAGTTCGTCAATAAGCATGTAAATCCCTACTTCAGACCGTCTTCCAGATGATTTTCCGCTCTTTCAGTTAGCTTCTTGTCTGGTCTAAATCTATGCTCATCAGTTTTGCCTTGTAGACGTGGCTGTTGGCAGGGCCAGTGCTAGGAGTAGGGACATTTCAGCTTTGTCTCTTTCTTGTTGGCTACTCGTTGCTGGTAATTAATATTTTCTCTTTGTGGTTTCTCTGCAAGAATCCTTTGAAGCTCCCTCTCCATTTTGTGAGAATTCGTTTGGTTAAAGATAAACAATGTAGCTCATAGTCTCTCAGTCAGGTCCATGTAGGCTGCTGCACATCACGATGTCAGGCAGTACTGAAAGTAAGCGTGGAGGTGAGATTGCTGGGGTCAATCTTCTCTACCGTCCAATCCTGGCCCTCCCTCCCAGAAACCACCAGCAGGCTGGCAGCTCCAGTGAGGGCACCTCCTATCATATCCTGATAATGTATACTGGCATAACAGTTTATTTCTCTAAAAATATTTATTTTATTTTTTTTTTATTTTTTTTTATTTTTTGAGACAGAGCTTTGCCTCATTGCCCAGGCTGGAGTGTGGTGGCACCATCTCAGTTCACTCTGCCTCCCAGGTTCCAGGGATTCTTGTGCCTCAGCCTTCTGAGAAGCTGGGATTACAGGCATGCACTACCACGCCCAGCTAATTTTTGTAGTTTTAGTAGAGACGGGGTTTTGCCATGTTGGCCAGGCTGATCTTGAACTCCCGACCTCAAGTGATCCACCCACCTCAGCTTCCCAAAGTGCTGGGATTATAGGCATGAGCCACCATGCCCAGCATATTTCTTTAAAAATATTTTTGACTATTTTAATAAAATATTTTAAACACAGGTATCATTTCTAATATAATCATCTGCACCCTGTTTTGGAGGCCAGCGTTCTTGTGTCCTCTATGTGTCTATTACCTCCCTTCTTAACCGAATAGAGAAAGCTTTTAGTTGTTACATGTGTCCCATCTGCCAACCACAGCACAGAGCATCTCACGTCATCCTTACGGCCACCCTTTGAGCAAGAATGATTGTCTCCATTTTATAGATGAAAAAACTGAGGCTCAGAGGGCTTATTAACTTGTCCAAATTGGCATTGCTTGTAAGAAACAGAGACGGATTTGAAACATACGATCTTTCCTATCTTAAACGCCTTCTTTCTGTTAGGGCTTGGGGTAATTTCCGTTCTTGTGTCTGAAGAACTAAGTCCTGGAAAAGAATGAATTTTCAGATCTCAAGGCACTCTTTCCAATAATACTGTCATGGGTGCTACGTGTCAGCTTCCTGGCTAAAATTGCAGCCTTGTTATGGCTGGTTTCTGTCCATGTGGCAAATCTGGTTGCTATGGTATCCTTCACATAGAAAAATATTTGTCAGCTCCAGGTGGCTGGGACATCACACAGGCGTACTGATAGTGAGAATACAAGCAATGATTCAGTGAGTTACAGGATAGTCTCCTGAGAGAAAAATGTGGTCCCCGGGTACTTTGATGAAGTAGTCTAGAGATGTTCACTCTGTATTTCTCCCGCTTACAAAACTTCAACTTTAGTCAGTTGAGTTACAGAGAGAGTGGCTAAATCTGCAAAGATGTCAGTAACAGGGGATTACGGAAATAGCGTTCCTTCCTGTGGGGGAGCGTATATTTCATTAAAATAAATGAATGTGTTGACCTAGTAAAATTAAATTGTCATATCCAAAGTAGTGGCAGATTAGGCATTTTAATTTTTGGTCACTGATTTAAATCATCTCCTGAGTCAGAATGTATTCTCAGTGAACATGATTACATCCAGATAATGTTTTCTTCCAGTAAGAGGGAAAGAACAAAGGAAAATAAATAAAACACAGCTCACTAGAATCTCATAAAAGTTCTTGCACAAGAAGTGAAGTAGCATGGGAAAATATGAGTTCTTTTACAAAAACAAGTTTTTCCTTGAAGTCACTGCAAGATTGCTGTTCTCATACCATATTGGTATGTGTATATGTTTATACAAGAGGGGGCTGCAGCCCCAGAAAAATGCGAATCAAAGTCTGTATGGTAGCTGTGGTCATTTTAAAAAATGACTAACAGCATATATAATCTCCTTTCAAAAAACAGTGTGTTGTTCACTTCTGATTTTTTAAAAGTCCATTTTCACTTTCTCCAAAGAAGTCCATATCTGAGGATTCAGAATCATTTTTCTTTTCAACTTAATTCTTCACTATTTTAAATTTGTTTTATATTCTGCCCAATACAAGCAAAGCATTATAGCATTAAAAAGTTTTCTATTAACAAACATGACAGATTATATCTAGTTTATATTCATTTCATTCTGTGCTGAATATCTTAAAATATGATGTTTAAGTAAAACTTACTTTTAAAGCAAAAACAAATGCTGGTTAACCTTTAAAAAATATTCTCACCATGAAAGAATCTACATTTACAAGATACATAAATCAGGGATTTTTTTTTTAAGATTCAGTCAAAATATTTTTAAGTGAAAATGTTAGTCCCCTTAGTAAACTGAATTTCATAACAGAATGTTTCTAAAATGAAATATTAACCATCCCTCCTTGCTTAAATTATTTACCAAAATTCATTTAATACACAATTTTAAAGGTTTTTTTTTAAAGTGAAGTATATTCATGGGTCAAACGTCATCAGATGAAAATGTGGTATTAAACATGGGCTGTGTTCATTGCTCTGTCCTTGTGGCTTTTCTGCTCAGTTTAGTCCATTGACTCTAAGTCCAGACTGAGGTAAGAAGAGCTAGAAGGGTGTGCATCTACCTAGCAAATACTTGGTCTTTCTTTTTCCCTGTATAAGTGAAATAAACTCTAACACTCCTTGAGGTCTCTGGGATCATTCTTGACTAGTTTGTAACAGGAAAAAACAACATGAAAACCCCAGCTTAAAGGACCTTTTTTGCTTCAGCTCTGAAAGAAAAAAAACCGCATAATCCTATTACACTTAGTTATCAGCACCATTTGAAATCCTGACTGCCTTGATAATCACCATGGAGCCTGTAGCCCTTAGCTGGTGGAGAGCTAAATTTAATTAATAGAACAGATGACTGGATAAACCTCCTCATTTATTTTACTGATCCCTACACTTTCTCTCTCCTGTCCTCCAAGTTAAGATCTTTTTCGTTTTGCTTTGTTTTGTTTTCCTGCTGCAAATATTCTGTCACAGCACACAAAAGCACTGCAGCAAGACAGCTCTGAGCAGCATGGCTTTGTGGAAAGGTGGGAGGCTCTGGGCTCCGACAGGTCTGGGTCTGAATCCGAACACTGTGGCTGGTTGTGTTCATGCTTTCTGACTGGTTTGTCACTGGTTGTGTTGCAAGCTTCCGGTTCCTCATCTCCAAAATGGCAACAGTAGTGTCTACCCGAGTTCATGAGGATGAGGGATAATACAGTAAAGGGCCTCGAGCTGTGTCCTGTCTGGGTGTTTGTCCAACAACAAACTATTATGTTGGTGTTCTCATTGTTACTGTTTCTTACTTCTTAAAAAGCTCTCAGAGAGCGTTCTGATGGGAAATCATGTTCCCACCTAGAACCTTCTGCAAGGAGTCAAGATCTTTGATGGTTCAACTTTTCCTTCTCCTTCTTTTTTATGTTTTGTTTTGTTTGTTTTTTTGTTTGTTTGTTTGTTTTGTTTTGTTGGAGTCTCTCTCTGTCACCCAGGCTGGAGAGCAATGGCTCGATCATGGCTCACTCCAACCTCCGCCTCCCAGGTTCAAGCGATTCTTCCACCTCAGCCTTAGAGTAGCTGGGACTACAGGCACCTGCCACTACAGCTGGTGAATTTTTTTGTATTTTTAGTAGAGACAGAGTTTCACCATCTTGGCCAGACTAGTATCGAACTCCTGCCTCAGCCTCCTGAACTGCTGGTGTTACAGGCTTGTGCCCCCTCTCCCAGCCTTCCTTCTCCCTCTCATCACTAACAACCTTTGTTTTTATTAGAGTTTAAGCTCTGCTGCGTAGATGGCCTCCTTTTTCACTCCTCATACCACCTGCTGCAGTGGTGAACAGGTGCATTTAATGGCTGATTAAAGTATGAACAAATAAATGGAGAAATTATGTGAGGAATTGTTTTTCCTTTCTTCAGTTGCATTTTTATTTATAATTTATACCCTCCTTCAGAAAAGACGTGGGAAAGATTTGGCATTTTTTCATCCACTTATTCCCATTAAGTTATGAATGAGGGCTGGAGTTGAAGCAGAAGCCATGGTTTCAGTTACAGCATCCCATATGTAACCTTGGGCACCTCATCAAACCTCCTTGATCCTTTATTTCTTCCTCTACAAGATGGGAATGATAATACCTTTTTTTTTTTTTTTTTTTTTTTTTTGAGACAGAGTTTTGCTCTTGTTGCCCAGGCTGGAGTGCAATGGAGTGATCTTGGCTCACTGTAACCTCCACCTCCCAGGTTCAAGCGATTCTTCTGCCTCAGCCTCCCGAGTAGCTGGTATTACAGGCATGAGCCACCATGCCCAGATAATTTTATATTTTTAGTAGAGATGGGGCTTCTCCATTTGGTCAGGCTGGTCTCAAACTCCCAGCCTCAGGTGATCTTCCCACCTCAGCCTCCCAAAGTGCTGGGATTATGTAGACACGAGCCACCACACCCAGCCTGGAATGGTAATAGCTTTTTAAAAGCTCTTGTGAGGATTAAATAAGCTATTGCATATAAAGCATTTAGCATCATGTCTGACACCTGATATCAACAATAACAATGCAGATACCTTTAAGCAGAATATTTGACTGGCATATACATATGAGAATTAGTAAAAGATTTGAATGGATTTCATGGGCCCTATAAACTTTCCTCATACAATTTATATCAGGGCAAACATTCCGGAATATAAAAAAAAAAACTTGCAACATTTTCACGAATTCCACACATTCAACAAATTCCAATACTCACCGTGCATGATTATGATTAACTAATTAAGGAATAAGAGAAGGAAAGTTGTCGATGTACTGTTTTAGCTTCTAAGTACATATTCCCTGTTTAGTAAATACTGCAGTTAGAGCCAATGTTTATCTCCAAACTACAAAATGCCAAAAAGCTCTAGAAGTTTTTTTTGTTTTTTTCATTAGTAACTATTTTCATGAGTTGCCAACAAGTTTGACCATGCCACCGTGTGCCTAACACTGGGTCAAATGCTGTGGGAACTGCTGAGAAACAAAGACCCCGGCTCACAGACTGCTGTAACTTGATTTCAGAGAAAGCCATCCAAGGCCATGTGCACCAAGGGCCAGACTGCCAGGCTGATTTGCAGGCTGGCTGCAGTCTGAGGCCATTTATCCAGCCGTTTTAATAACTGTCTTACAATAACTGACTGCCTTGCAAAATGCAGTTTTATTTATCTCCCTGTATCAGAATCCTGCCTGCCTTCTCATTTTATTAGAACTGGATTACAAAACAGGGAGAAATCAACATGGTACATTTAAGAGTAAAATTGAAAATGAACAACCAGCTGAGGTTGATGTCAGGGACAAAGGCATTGCTGAGGCTGTGGAGTCTGGGATGTTTAGCTCGCTGTGTCAGAGACCGCAGTATGAAATTTATAAACCATTTGGATTAGAGCTCATCAGCCATGCTTTCCTAGCAATGAAGTGTGAGGGCAGTCCTCGCTTTCCTACAACGTTCATGTGGATTTTCTGGGATTCAGTTAGCATGGGTGTGGCTTTTGTCTACAATCACATAGCCAGGACGTTGGTGTGTGGTTGACCTTCTCTGGAGTCTATGACATTGTTCCGAAGAGACATTAGTGTCACTGACTTCAACACAACATTTCATCTTAGAAATCACACAGCTGTAGAGCATTAAAAGACTCTAAAAGAGCCGTCCTTTTACTTGTGAGAAGATTAAAATCAGATAGGGTATTTGTGCCCAAGGTCACACAACTAGCTAGCCACGTTGTCAGGTTGATTCATTTGGTAGCTTTTGACTTTCCTCTTCAGCAACGACTTGCTCTGGAAAAGTCTTTGTCCTCTGCAGACTCTCTTTTTTCTCTTATTTCTTGAATACGTACATTTCTCCAAAAATAAAATTAAAGGTAAATGTTAATAAACCTTTCGGTACTTTCGGTACCAACAATAGATGGGGGCTGTGACCAACCAAGTATTAAATCATTTTTTAAAAATTAAATAGAAAGCATTCAGAAGTTACTTAACTTACCATCTAATAATCCATAGTGGGCCAATCATAAAAGCTGCCCAAAGAAAAATACACTTAAGAAGCTGAAAACCATGTATATAGTTTTTGACATGCCCTTACTTTAGTAATTGTTTATGTTGTAACTTACTGAAATAAACATACCTTGTAAATTGTTTACAAAATCCCAACATCTTTTTGGAAACAAGTATAAGGCATTGTAGTAATACAATTTTTTTTGTTTTTGTGTTTTTGAATGCTGATATTTTTAAGATTGTGTAATTTATATTGAGTACTTAAATAAATGGGTGCAGTGGACAGGCATGGTGTCTCATGCCTGTAATCCCAGCACTTTGGGAGGCTGAAGCATGTGGATCGTAAGGTCGGGAGTTCGAGACCAGCCTGGCCAACATGGTGAAACCTATCTGTACTAAAAATACAATAATTACCTGGGTGTGGTTGTTTGCGCCTGTAATCCCAGCTACTCAGGAGACTGAGGCAGGAGAGTTGCTTGAACCCTGGACAATAACTGACTGCCTTGTGGTCAACCTCTGCCTGGAGGTGGAGGTTACTGTGAGCCAAGATTGTGCCACTGCACTCTAGCCTGGACAATAGATTGAGACTTGGTCTCAGAAAAAAAAAAAAAAAAGAATAAAAGAAAAAGAAATGGGTGCAGTATTCCAACAGTATGTCATTTACTTTTCATCTGTCATGGTGGTAGTGCTAAGAACCACATGCTCGAAAACCCTTGGAGTTTTGTTTTCATGCCTGTCTCAGTAAATCCTTAAAATATATTTTATTATTTTTTTGAAGCAAGGTCTCACTCTGTGACCCAGGCTGGAGTGCAGTGATGAGATCATAGTTCACTGTAGCCTCTACCCCCCAGGCTCAACAGTCCTCTCACTTCAGCCTCCCAAGTAGCTGGGGCCACACCTAAGATAAATAAACTTTTTAAAAAATTTTTCTGTAGAGACAGAATTTCACCATGTTGCCTAGACTGGTCTTAGACTCCTGGGCTAAAGTGACCCTTCCTCATCGGCCCTTGAAAGTGCTGGGATTATAGGCCTGAGCCACCACACCCAGCCTATCCTTAAAATATTTTTAGTTAAACCAGATTTCTGGTAAAATAAAGCCCAAATTGGTAACTAGCTATGATAGAACTTTAGCCAAATATTTCATTATCAATTAATCTGAACTTCCTGTGGGATTATAGGGTACCTAGTATAATGAGAAGGTTGTTTTATCCTAGAAGGGATCAGAAAGCTAAATTTTAAAATAACAAGTCTAGAGTTAAGTTTGGGATCGTTTTTACAATAGTATGTAAAATGGCTTAGGGTGGGTTGCAGTTGAAAATAAGTTGCTGTTTCAGGTGGTACATTTCGGTCAGTGACTTCTGCTGAACCCCTGTTAGAAACTGGGATCACCCAGGCAAGGACGAACACAGGGAGGACAGGGGGCAGAGGACCGTTTTGTAATGGGAGAGTAAGTGAGCCAAGCAGAAAACTGTACTGAGATGAAATGGAGAAAGGTGTTGAAGTTACTGATTAGAGAAATAGCTGTGAACCGGGCCCTATCCCACAACAAGGGCACGCATACAGGACAGGAAGGGCACACAAACAGGCTCCTTCTTTGTGGGAGGGAGGGTCATACGCGGCAGCAAGATGACCAGATAGAAGTGTCTGGAAGTACTCCTGCTAGTCTATCAAAGTGCCATCAGGAAGACTGGATTTGTTTAGGAACTTTGAAAGGACAACATATCGTAGAGTCCCTTCCCTTTCCTCCTCCTTTCCCTCCTTCCTCCTTTCCCCCCTTCCTGCCCTCCTGCCTCTTTTCCTGACTTCCTTTCTGCCATTTTCACTTCCTCCTTTCCTTCTTTCTTGTAACTGAAAGTTGGCCATATCTAGCCATTAAATACAGCTTTAAAAAATACAGCCACTCCGCAGATTATAAACATGCTTTCCATCACCTCTCTAAAGATACTAATTTTTAAAATCTTGGTTTGTAGCTCTTCCCTATGATTTTATATGAAACATTGAGCTCTTCATGATGTTATTTTTAAGCAATTAAAAGAAATAAAAGAAACCATTTCTAAATGACAAAGGAAAGCATAAATACAAGGCATGAAAGTCATTGACTTATACCTGGCAGACGTGTCTGCCCCGAGAAACAATAACAATTGGTTTAAAAAGGAAACACCGAATGTCATTTCATAGCTTAAGCCTAAAAAGCAAAGTTAGCCAGAAAATTACTACAAAAGTCTAAGGGATTTGGTGCGTGTTGTTATTGAGGCAATGTGTCTTTTCATTTGTCATTTCACCAACTAAGCTGACAGATTCTTTATGAAGAAAGCACAGAGCCAGGAAACTGTAACCCCCCAGTTAGTACCTGCTCAGAGGATCTACCATTAAAGTCCAGATCACCCCAAACCACTTTTTAAATGCATCTGACTTTCTAGAAATGAGGGGCAGTAAAACAAACCTATTCGGTCCATTGAAATAGTTTTTTTTCGGGGAGAAAACTGAATCCCTTTCAAAAGAAGCTGTTTCACAATCTCTCTCAGTGTGGTGAGTATTGAAAGTTAGACAGTTTCCATGAAAACAAACTGGACATAAAAGACAAAAGAGATTTTGAGTAATATTTAGAGTGAAGTTGAAAGAAAGAGAGAGCAAGAGAGCGAGAGAGAGAGTGTATGTGTGTGTAGCAGCAAACATAATCAGAAATTTTTCTCAGAATTAACTCTCTCTGTTCATTTTTATTTTTTGTATGACTCATTCAATATTCACTATTCCCATAAATGTTGGCCATACACCTACTCTTTTCCAGGCATATGTGGCCATTGGGGGTTAAACAAGGCTGAGGTTCCCATTCCCAAAGTGTTTCTCATGGTAACCAGCTAAAAGTTTGTTTCCCACTCACACTGGGGGCAGAAGATACTGCTTCACTTCCAGGCCTACTGAAGTTCCGCCACCTCCATATGGAACTTGTAGGTCACCTAGGCACATCTGCTGTGGCCAAAGAAGGAGCGCTGGTGGCAGGCCATGTGGCAGATTCACCCGCCTGCCTTTGGCCGTGCTCTTTACTATGGCCCAACAGCCAGGGAGGTTAGAATCAGAGTCCACTCAAGCGTCTATCCCATAGTCAGCTGGGCTTTGCTACAACGTTAGTTAAAGATGCTTCATTTAGGTGGCTCATGCCTGTAATCACGGCACTTTGGGAGACCGAGGTGGGCAGATCACTTGTGGTCAGGAGTTGGAGACCAGCTTGGCCAACATAGTGAAACCCCGTCTCTACTGAAAAGCACAAAAATTAGCCGGGTGTGGTGGTACACACCTGTCATTCTCAGCTATTTGAGAGGCTGAGGCATGAGAATCACTCGAATCTGGAAGGCGGAGGTTGCAGTGAGCTGATATGCCACTGCACTCCAGCCTAGGTGACAGAGGAAGACTCTGTTTCGCCAAAAAA
>NW_016107423.1:1558922-1562293 GCF_001604975.1 Cebus imitator | reverse complement strand
ATTTATTTAAATTTGTTTTACTATACTAAAATATCCTTTTATTAAAAACTGACCTGGAAAGCTAAGACTCATACACGATATTTAATTAATGAATGGCTAGTGACAAATAAAGGTAGGAGTCTCAATACAGTGCTTGCCCATCCAAACCCTTTCTTTTGAACAGGTCTCAGGTTTGCCCAGTTAAGACTTTTCATCAATGTAAGATTGATCGATTTGCTTTTTATTTCTTTTACTCTCCACCCTTTCTGAAGTTGCAAATAAGCAGTTGAAAGTCAATAAGTAGATTCTGGAGGTAACTCACGTATTAAGTAATGCACAACTCAGATCATGACTGTGACAACGATGGTCTCGAAAAAATCAAAAGTGTGCAGTTCTCGGCAACTCCTTGTCTGACCTCAATGGACCGGGACCCTTCTGTCTCTTTCCCTGCCTTCCCGGCAATGGACTGGGACCCTTTTCTCTCTTTCCCTGCCTTCCCGGCAACCCTCTCCCTCTGTCATTCTCTTCACATCCCCCGGGTCAAGGATCTCATGGAAAGGGAAGTTAAGCCACAAGGTTAGAGGACAGGAAGTGACTCAGTGATTCCCTAGGGGTCAGGTGTGGGGGCAGTGAGAGAAAGAAGAGATAGAGAATTCCAGATCAGAAAAGTGTCCCAGATGGGAGAGTGATCAGGGCTGGAATTTCAGAAATGACAATGACATCAGCATTAGTGATACTCCTCCACTCTCCTACACAAGCATCTCAGAGCGTTGCTGTGAACTACTTCCCACCTATTTTCTCGGCATGCCTAGAAACGCGGGGGTTTCTGGCAGATTTAATGGGTAGTTCAGTGATGTCTGGATTGTGCTAATGGAAGCAAGCCATTGTACCAAAGAGGATTTAAAAACCTAGAATTCAGTAAACTTGTTTTTTTGTTCCCACTCTTTTGAGACTATTAGTCTCAAATACTCTAAATTTGCTGATATCATTATTGTGCTAGGACATAAGTGAGATAATGAAGTGGATAATTAGCAATATACGCTTTAGGATGTAAATAACCACACTCTACAGAGAACACAAGTACTGTAAAAAGAGGTCATGAACCTTGCTACCTGCTTTATACAATGAGGGTTTTCGGACCACGGAAAAGGAAGGAAGTCTCTTAGAAACGTCATCTTTGCTACTTTTATTCAACTGTGGAATGTTTTTAAACACTGTTTATGATCTTAAAGGGCATGTAAGCAAAGATTTGGAAATTTCAGGCAAAAGATTAAGCACTGGAATTATGATCTAAGTCACACTGTTTCTTTCTGAGAGGAGCGTTCTGTTGAGAATGTGAATGAGTGGAAGATACCCCACCTTACATTTTAGTTCTCTTTAGGGGTTTGATTCATTAGAAAGTGTGTGGTTCTTTCTGTTCCAAACAGAATCCTTTTTTTTCTGGGACTTTATTTTGAGGCTGTGATGCAAATCCTTGGTGTTCCTTTTTAATGAGAATGAAAACAATGAGGAAAGGAAGTGTGGAGGCTTGGAATCTCAGCTGAGGCTTCGCAGGTCACTGGGGAGCAGTGAGGTTCCTCTCCACTGCTAGCAGCCAGAAGCGTGAGAGAGGACTATCATCTGCTCCTTGCTCTGAATTTCTTTGAACCTCTATGCCAGAAGCCTCCTCAGTCCTCCACGCAAACATTAACCAAGCCCCTTTGGGGTGCTTGGTGCTGTACTGGTGCAGAGCTGCCTGTGGTGGGACACAGAAAAGCAGAGTGAACCAGAAATTCCAGCACTGGGGTAAGTGCTGGATCAGAAGGGCCTGAGGGTACAAAGGATAGACCTTTGTGAACTTTTGACTTGGCCTTGTGTGGCCGCAGTGACAGTGGTCAGGTGGTCTGGAAGAATATGGCGGAAGAGATAAAACTAGAGCTGGGAATCAGAGAAGCAGAGGGAAAAAGAATTGGCTAGGCACGTAAAGCGGAAGAAGAATGTCACTCTAGACAGAGGGGAAAAGAATTGGCTAGTCACATAAAGCGAAGACGAATGTCATTCTAGATAGAGGAAAAGATGCCTATAGGGAACAGAGAATGGGAGTTGAAGGGTTGGTTTTAGGAAACTTCAAGTTGTTTAGCACCATTGCCAACTATCAGGGATGCGGGCAGTTGAGACACAGAAATATATGCCAGGGACCCATGCTGAGCTCAAGAATTTCATGCTGTCCTCAGAAATTTGGATTTTATTTTGGAGAGATTTGAGAACCATGGAGAATTCTAAGCAAGGGAGAGAGGGATCAGATTTGGGTTTTGTCTCTGAAGTTTTCTTTTCATGATGTTGGTAGCACTCCTAAAAAATGCATAAATTTCCTTCAAAGCATAAGATGTCCTGCTATGTTATGGAAATATATTCAAGAAAGTCTTTATTTTCAAGCACCTTATGTTGCTGAGCAGAGATCCTGCCTTCATCCTGTGATCTTGAGCTTAGCCAACATCAGCCACTAGTCGCCTGTGTGTGTCTCTGTTCTTTAAGGGCAAATGCCTGGGTCCACCATCAATGTCTAGAGTGGAGTTAGAATTTACCTAAACCCCACATTTTCTGGCATACAGGGAGACTGTTATTAGAAATAAATAGATTATCTCTCCAAAAATGAGATTTCTCTTTTAAATTTACACCTGAGCCTCTTCAACAAGGCAGGATGGCAGGAGTGTTTAGAAGCTACAGGACAGTCCATTTTCCTGGAGCATAGATTTTCCTAAAATTTGAAGGAAAGCTGTGTCACATTAAAAGAAGTATGGGCATGTTATATTCCAGCTACATATAGGAGGAAAGAAATGAATCCATTGGGAGTACCTGTTTATTTTCTTCCCCCATTTGGGTACATCAGTGGAAATTGTGAAAAGTACTCATTTCAGCTAATAAGAATGGCTCCAGTTTTTAAGTGCCTGCGCTGTCAAGTTACATAATTCATTTTGTTTCACAAATGTGAACGTAATGTCAAGTTCAAATCCCTGTGCCAGAGACCAGGATTGCAGCAGTAAACGAAATGCTCTTCCTTGTTCTGGAGTTTCTCACATCCTTACAATGACTCTGAAAAGTATATATAATGTTGTGCACATTTTGCAATGAAGAAACTGAGGCTTTGAGATGTATTGAGACTTGCTCAGGGACACATAGAGGAAACTTACACTCAGCCAGCTCCCCGTGGCCACCTTCCTCTGAAAGGTTGTTTTTAATTCCAACTTGCTGTCTTTTTCCCCTTATCTGTTCCTACCTTTCCTTTATCCACTAGAGACATCCATTTCTTTCCCCTATATCTGTCCACTTTCCTTTCTCTGAAAATCGACAATGGCCATCAACCATCAGCAGCAGCAGCAGCCATGCCCATATACAAGCTTGTTTGTGTCTTC
>NW_016107423.1:1552526-1558895 GCF_001604975.1 Cebus imitator | reverse complement strand
GACAGAGTCTTGCTCTGTCGCCAGGGGCCAGGCTAGAGTGCAGTGGTGCGATCTTGGCTCACTGCAACCTCCGCCTCCTGGGTTCAAGCAGTTTTCCTGCCTCAGTCTCCTGAGTAGCTGGGACTACAGGCACGCACCACCACGCCCAGCTAATTTTTGTATTTTTTAGTAGAGAGGGGGTTTCACCAAGTTGGCCAGGATGGTCTCGATCTCTTGACCTTGTGATCCACCCGCCTCAGCCTCCCAAAGTGCTGGGATTACAGGCGTGAGCCACTGCACGGGCCTGTATCTTCATTCTTAACAATAGTCACAGCAGCCACAACCACCACAGACTGTCCCTACTGTTTGCGGATTCACTGAGCTCACACTGTAACTCTAAAAGAGATAGAAGTCACAGTTAAATCAAACAGGACAAGAATTCAAGATGGCCAGAGATCTTAAAGTAGAGGTGGCTGGAAGTATCAGGAAGGTTCAGGAAAGGCTTCTTGGAGGAGGTGTCCAACAAGCTACACCTCAGGAAGAAGTTTAAAGTAGAGTAGAGAGAAAAGTCTTATAGGCAGGCCCAACTAGTTGAATGCCTCAAAAAACTCATCCCATTACATCATTCATTTTTCCTCTGCTCCTGAGAACTGGCATAGTCATAGCTGAATGTGGTTACATTTCAAGGGAAGGGAGGCATTACTGTATTCTAATTAAAAGCATCCCACGTCTCCAATTCCCCAGGAATGCCATCTTGGACTGGCTGGATAATTCCCTTGGAGGTGTCAGTGGGGCAGCCTGGGGGAATTGGGTTTTCTTCAGAGCATATTCAGGGAGATTTTTGGGTGGTCCTGACAGGACCCGGCCTCAAACCTGCTCTTGAGGTGACCTAATCCTTTGCTCGTCACCCTCCTCCCAAGTTCCTGCAGATTGGAGATGATGCCCCTCACCAAATCTGACTTCCCAGCACTATTCCAAACCCATAGTTGGAACACCTCTAAGCTGCATGAGATTTCTTGTTATTGATTAAGGCTGGGGCCTGGCACTCAGCCCAACCTCAGCCCCAGCAGCAGTAGCAGCAGGCTTCTCTAATAGAGCGGAACTGAAAGCTATGAAAACCTGGCGTGCACACTTCGGCCTCTTTAAATCAGAGCAGGAGAGGGAAAAGAGAGCAGGAGAGCTTTTTCAGGGGGGCAGAAGTTTCCTTTGCCAAAGATCTTTGACCAGCAGCACCATGCAAGTCCTCTGCAGGGAATAAAGAAACGGGCTGCAGTCCACTCTGGCTTGAGATTTATGCAGAACAAGAAAATCATTCTCAGCTCCTCCTTAATTCAGCATGTCTTGAGCACATGCCGAGCTCCAAGCACTCTGCTGGGCACCAGTGGTACAAAAAGTAATTAAGACAACCTGTGCCCTTGAAGGTCTGTGGTCTAATGGGGGAGAGAGATGTGTCACAAGAACATTTCAGTATAATCTCAAGACCGTAATGGATGTGTGAGAGTCCAGAAAAGAGCTGCTAACCCAGGATTCAGGAGATGATGTCTGAGCTACATCTTCATAGAGATAAATGTGTGCAAGTCAGGAGGAAAAAAGGGAGAGGAATGTGACAGATGGACAGGAAACAGTGTAAGCACAAGCGTGGGATACGAAGCAGCAGCCTGGGACGGGGGATCTCCAGGCAGCTTCACGTGATGGCACATGAGCCCCAGAAGCTTGCAGAGGCCAGGCAGGGAGGCACTGTGAGCCTTGGGGATGGGCTGGTACTTTATTCTGCAGGTGACAGGGAGACATGAAGGAGTTTGAAGGAGAATGAGCATAGTTTCACCTTAGAGATTCAAGGAAGGCAAGAACTGAAGCAAGGGGAGCTGTTGGGTTCTGTGGCAGAAGTCCTGGTTTAGACAAAGGGATGGTCTAAACCAAGCTTGACCAGCCCGCAGCCCATAGGCCACATGCGGCCCAGGACGGCTTTGAATGGGGGTCAACACAAATTTGTAAGCTTTCTTAAAACAGTTTGAGATTTTTTTTGCAATTTTTTTAAGCTCATCAGCTATGGTTACTGTTAGTATATTTTGTGTGTGGCCCAAGACAATTCTTCTTGTTCCAATGTGGTCCAGGGAAGCCAAAATATTGGACACCCTTGGTAAACCAAGGCTGGGAGACACAGTTGGGGAGGGGGGTAGGAGTTTAAGAAATATATTTAAGAGTCAAATTCAGCAGGTCCTGGGGTTGTGTGGTGAGAATATGGGGACTGGAAAGAGAGTCGAATCTAAGAAGACGCTCAAGTGTCAAACTTGTAGAACTGTGTTCCATTTTTACATTATTTCACCAGATGCATCTGATATAACTGAGTGTTATCTAGACAGTGTTTTTAAACTGGGGGATTGTGAAGTCAGTGGATATGACTAGTAATTCTGCATAGGAAAGCACAGAATAGAAAAATGTCAGATCTCCTTGCATACATGAAGTGCAACTATTGTTTTATGAAACTTTGTTTCAGTCTATGTGTGTGTGGAATGTGAACATGGGTGGGTGTGTGCATGTTCACAACTATATGAAGTTTATTTCTTCCTGAAGATTGTGATCAAAATATTTGAAAGTCCTATGATATTTTTTTACTGTAGTCATGATTGGTTACTCTCAGGTATGACTGTACCTCAGTCAGGTTAAGTGATCTTTTCTCACTACTGTTCTTCCAAGACTAAATCTCCCATTACTCTGTGCACTTGGAACTCCTAAAAAGTTCGTCCATAGAGAAAAGGAAAGATCGGAGCCAGCTGGAGCAACAATCCCAGTCAGTGCCAGGACAATGTCAAACGCCCTGCCCTTCAGAAAACAGCAGCAATATCCAGACACACAGACATTGCTGCCCACAAATGGCCATGTCCTTCAGAGGCAGAATCACAACTAGAAGAATAACGTTACCTTATATTCTTATGGGGCTTGCAGTTTGCAAAGGACTTTCACAATACATTTTCCCATGTTTACAACAGCTTTGTGAGTTTGGAGGAAGCTGAATATCTGAGAGATGTTTTTGGTGTTTATTGGCCTCCAGATCTACAAATATTTTCCTCTTATTATCGTCATTCACGCATTCAGTCAACATACTAAATGATAGCCATTTGCAAGACTCTAGGCTAAGAACACGAGATATAAAGATACAATCTGGTTTCCAATCTGGTAATATGTACCTGCAATGTCAAAATTTAAGAGGATGCAAAATCCGCATATTTATTTAAGTATGTTTGCAGTTTTACCTACGACATATTTACAGAATGCATGTGCATGAATATACATTTTGTGTGTGTGTGTGTATGTGTGTGCGTGTGCATGTGTGAGAGAGAGAAAGACAGAGAGAGAGAGAGAATATTTATGTCTCGAAATTCCAAAATCAAAAATCAATAGCCCACAGGGAACAGGGCAAAGGGTATCCCAGGCCTCTCAATTATATCCAAAAACCCCAGGTAAAGAGCTCTCAGTTTATGCAACAGTCTGAGCAAGATAGACTTCATCTCAATTTTTTAAAAAAATTATGTGTTGATATTTACTTGTTCCTTATTTTAGAGAAACAAAAGATTTAAGGACGGCTTTCTAAATTTTCCATTCGGCACTAAATATAATTCAAGCAGTCATGGAACATTAATTATAACCGTTATACACGTAAGAACAACATCTTCCTATGTTTTTAAATGTAAATATATTTAAATATTTGAAAGGTATTTGAATTACTTTGCCTGTTACCTCCTCACAAAGCGGATCCCTGCATATACACCTAGGATGCTTTTCATAGTGAGAATGACCTTGGCAGGAAACAGACCTGGGAGACTCATGACCTCTTGAGATCAGTGACCTTGGGTTCCACATTAACTCACAACTTCTCCCAGTGGTTAGTCCACAGGAAGCCAATCTCCCTTGCTCACAATTTACTTACTTGTTCAGATTTTTTCTCATAACATGGAAAAATAATCTTCTGAAGGCATTTCCCTTAATGAAGCCCACATGTCTGATACAGATTTCTTTCCCAAGGTCCTTCCGTGTTTGGTTATGTTTTAACACATCTTTGCCCTTGAGATCCCCACATATCAGGCATGTGATTGCTAATATTTTACTTATTAACTGGTAAGCACATTGTAAGCCATAATCGCAAGACTGTCTTCCCCAGCCTGGTGTTTATATCCTAAAAATACCAGCCTCTTAGGAGAAGGCTCTTACTGCCATTATCCTCAAGTGTCACATTTCTGAATGTGTCCAAATGTCACATATCCAAAGTGTCACATTTCATTTATGACTCCCATTACATGTTTTTAAAGAGCACTGCATTGTGTGAAGCATGGCCTCCTGAGACACGGCTTCGTTTAACAGAAAGAGCATCATGAAACATTCTGTGGATTGCATGTTAAATACTTGTTATCAGAAGAATCCCCAGGCAGGTTGATGGGTGGCGTGTAGAGGGAGCAGCATGAAAATCTACTTTCAGGAAGGCAGTGAGTTCACAAGAATCTCAGCTTCAAATTCAGCTGGGAATAGAAGATGTGTTGTTAATGGCAGAACCACGTGGCTAACCTTCTTCTGCCTTCTTCTGAATCTCACCTCAACTGCAAGGATTTTCCTGGTAACCTTATCCAAAATGCCTTGTCTTGCTCTGAGACCTGGAGGATAATGTCCTGTTTGGCCGGGCTTTTGCTTTCTTTGGTTGTAGTAGTGCCTGGGTCTTTGTCTATCCTTCTTGGCTTAGAGACCTAGAGGGTGGGCCCCACTGCCGACAGCCTTGCATTCACCTGCAGCACCTACCAGCAGCTTTTCACAACAGGGGCACCCAGCGGTTGTCTGTTGAATGAATAAGTAAAGACAATGCCTTCCACTTCTGAATGCCAAATGAAGAGAGCTGGGAGAAGAGAATCAGACCATCCATCAGAACCACTATTTTCTAATATGGGAAAGTAACATAAGCACCTCTGCCTTAGTAATAGTAGGAAATACTAAGCTTCAGGTACTTTACAGTAATGTAATCACTTAATCTTTACAATAGCCCTCTGAGATAGGTACTCTTGTTTATTCCCATTCTATACATACTAGAATTAACCTATTGAGGGTCACAGAGGCAATGAGAGGGGAATCTAGAATTTTTGACTCACTTCTAACCTCTTGATGCCATATTTACCTCTCTTGTGCCCATTTAGTTCAATTATGCCCTCAAATAAAGGAGTATTTTCTAAACACATTGATAGGTTCTTTTTTAAAAGTTAATCTGTGAAACTAAGTACATGTATTCAGCAAGAGCAGAAACTTGAGGTTTATTCAAGAAATACATATGCCATTGGTTAAAAACAAAATGAAATTAGAATGTATCTTCATTTTAAACTCCCTTTAAACCGATAACATTAACCCTGTATAAAAATAGTCTTGTCTTAAAGAGTTGCACTTTTGGTAAATTTGCTAGTTTTACAAATTTGTTTCTTGTTTTGCTTTTGATTACTTAAAGAATTTTGGGAGTCACATAGACTTCAGATACTCATTTGGTCATTAAAACAAGATGTGGAGATTTTCTTTATTTGGTCTAGCTTTGTTTTGTTTTTTGAGTACAACCTTGAAACTTCAGCAACCAGGAAATACCAAGTTATTACATAAAGTAAAATATATCTTTGAAATTTGTCTAAATACATTTGCAGAAGGTCAAAGACAAGTGTGTTACATAAAATCTCCACTTTCCAGACACCTAAGACGTTCAAGAAGGAAAAGATGGGAACATGGTCCAGGACCTTAGCTTTGAATTTCCTGGCTTCTGTTAGTTTAAGACATCCCTGTAGCATCATTTAAACATAGTTCTGGTGCAGAAATAAACTTCCATTTGGAATTTCCTTTTTGAAGTCTGCTGAGAATATAAATCAAAACCATATGAGATGTGTCTTAATCCAGAATGTGAAATAACATGAGAAATGTCAACCCAGAAGTAGTCCCTGAAATACGTTCACCAGGATGCACGTTCTGGCAAAATTCTTTATTTAGAATGAAAGCCTCCAGAGAACTGGATTTATTATTTTTAACCCATAATTATGGAAGCCTGAATTGATGAAAGAAGATGCTTTTTAAAGTAATGTCAGTAGAAATGTTATTCCAGCCACCTAGAATGTTTGAGAAGGACATCTGTTGACATAAAAAGATGTTCAAAATGCATTGTCGAGTGCAAAAGCAGATTTCAATTTTATTTAAAGAGTATGTAAAATAGATAGTATACTTAGCCTAGATACATGAACACATCTTCATAATAAAAGAATGAGAGATGTTATGCCAACAAAATATTGATCAATCTCTAGGTGGTAGAATTATGGCAATATTTTCCTTCTTTCCCTCCCTCCCTCCCTTCCTTCCTCTCTCCCTTCCTCCCTCCCTCCC
>NW_016107423.1:1515670-1551795 GCF_001604975.1 Cebus imitator | reverse complement strand
CTCTTATTCAAATCTGTTCTTAGGGAAAATGATCTTTTTATTCCTGAATTCAGTGAGTATTTGGACAGACAGATTAGCCAAGACCATCCTACTGACTTCATTAGTAAAGGTTGTCAGATTCCCCAAAGCTAGCCAAGGAGTTAAATTCTATTCATATTAGACAGGTAGCCACCTGGACCTCCATTTAGAAATAGATGTATCTTTACATAGCATGTACTTCTGCTGCTGCCTACTTTGTTTTTAAACAGCAAATTTGAAGATCCCCAATTAAGATTTTATGAAGATAATTATAAAGGTCCAAAGCGTTCTTTAAAATGTGATGTTATCTACTACACAATTTTAAATATTCTAGAGTTTTTAAACTTCGAATCTATTAAACTTTTAAAACATTTTAATAGTTTATGTCACTTTTTTAACCTTTTGGATTACATTTGTGACATATTTATGGGATGCCTCAATTAACTTTAATCTCAGTGTGCCCTGTGATTAGACTGTAGCATGACACAAGTCATTGATGCATCCCTGTGTCTGATGGAAAAAGAAGTTGCAGCATAGGAATTAAGTTTCTCAAGTCTTCAGTGGAGAGCATAATCTCTTCCATCCCATTTTAAAGAAAATTAAAATGAGTACAGGTATTTGAAATAGCTTTACTTGACTTTCAGGTATTTGAAAGTCAAGGGAAAAATTTGTCATGTAGGCGAAAGAAGGAGCCCAGATTCCTTTAGGATAAAGTCGCTCCAAGACTCCTGCAGGCCCTTTTCAATTCCTTTGCTCCTTTCAGGTATTTGAAAGTCAAGTAAAGCTATTTCAAATACCTGAGTTCATTTTAAATTTCCTTCTACAAGGAATATATATTGTTAATGTCTATTAACGAACTGCAAATAAAAATCCCAGTACCTTAGAGAGCAAACTTTTAAGCTCAGCATTTGGCCTTGAAGAGCATGGGGAAAAATGAATCGATCTGTAGCTGTAAGCCTAGTAATAATTCCATTTCTTGAATGTAACCCTTATTTCTGGAATGAGTGATGCATGTTTAGAAAATCATTCACACTGCCAATGTCATTGCCTACGTTCAGCAGACAAGTAGAAAGGGTTCCAGAAAACTGGCAAAGACACGTTGAAAAATTCTCAGTAAATAGTTTATTTACACTCTGAGCCACTGCCAAGGAATTTTTTTAAGAAAATGTATACAGTATCACGTTTTTGTGTATATTCAGATAGTAGAATTATACTTGAGTTGTGGAAACCTCTTCCTGGAATTGAATTAAGCAAAAACTAGTTTTGATTGATCCAGATGGGACAGTTGCTGAGAAGTTGCATGCAGAAAGCCTTGCGAAGGGAGTCAGAAGCTTTGGCCAAGCCGTATCTATCTTGCCGTGTCAACCCTACAAGGAGCAAAGGAATTGAAAAGGCCCTGCAGGAGTCTTGGAGTGACTTTATCCTAAAGGAATCTGTGCTCCTTCTTTCGCCTACATGACAAATTTTTCCCTGGTATCACAAAATCTTCTTGGGTAATTGGAGTACCGAGAGCTATAAAAGAGTCAAGCAAATCAAACAGCAGATAACCTCTTACAAGCGTAGACATTCAGAAATGTCTGAAAAAAGGTATAGGAGGAGTTTATGTCCCTAAAAACATGCATGTTTTTAAAACATTTAAAAAAGAAAAATCTTAAATCAATGTAGGATGGAAGGGTACCTGTCAAAAGCTAAGAAATCTGACTTCCTAGTGGGGGTGAGATTTGTCTGAAGCAGTTGCTCTTCTCCAGGCAGGAAATCATCAGCATGACAGAGAGTGAGCACCCACAGGCCCTTCTGACAGTGGTCATTTGGCCACCTTTGTGGAAATCGGAGCTCCGTTCTAAGAGCCAGTATCAAGCTGGCAACACAGACTCTTGTTACCTTTCCAACAGAAGCTGGAGAAACTGAATTAGAGAGAGAGACAATCTGCAGAATCTCATGCACTTGTCCCAAGAAGGGTTACTGAAGACTCTCCTGGCTTGGTGGGTCAACATGGAGGTGTTTTGGCCAATGCTTGCAAATTATGACGCCCTCTCTAATTGTCTGAGCCAACTCTGTGTTCCCTGCCTTGCATTTCAGTTGCTTAACTGACTCCATCTTGAAGAATCTCTTGGGATTTAGTGGTAGGCAGTGACTCCACAACTTCAAAAAGCTGGGGATGTATGCATGCAGCCTCCCTGAGAAATACCACAAGCGCCTGATTGGAACAATCTGTACCAGATGAAAGAGGAGTATAAAGAACTACTCTGCTTCATGGAAAACTTGAGTCAAAACAATCTGGTCAGAAACTATTTGGCTGGGAGAGCATATATTTTCTGCTTTCTTTGAGATTGACTGGGGTTAGGGGATTGTAAACATTTTTTCCTTTTTAAATACCGTTGGGAATACAGGCATGGAAAATATATTTCTGACAAGTTTCCTCATTCACTTGCAACGGAACTTTTGATTTTCTGTGGAGCAAATGTGTCTATGAGCACACATTCACACATGTGGATGCATGTGAGGATTGTTGATGACATTTTTTGGAATTCATATAGATCATGCACTGCAGGCGGAGGAGCAGAATTCGGAGCAGAAATGATTACTGAGACTGAGTGTGTTCATCTCTGCGCCACGCTAACAGACATCCAACAACAGTTTCAGGTTGAGATAAAGGTCCTTAGTGCCTTCCGTATGCCTCATCTATAGAATAAATAGCTGGCAGCTGTGTTACATTAGCTTATGCCAGATTATGCCACTTGAACACATTGCCCCTAAAGTTGTAGTTGCATAAAACAAGTGTATTTATTTCTTATATTACATGTCAGCAGCTGGTCTCGTGTGTCTCTGTCCCCAGTATTGTCATTCCAACACCTGGGCTGAAGAATGACTATCTCGTAGCCTTATGGTAAAGGGAAAAGAGCAGGAAAGCTGGTTGAGTTAGGGGATGGCTCTTGAGGTGTGTTTCTGAAACTAGCCTATGTTACATCTGTTCACATTTCATTGGCCAAAGTGGGTCATCTGGCCAAACGTGACATTAGTGAGGTGGGGAGCGTCTGCCTCCTAGCTGGAGGAGCGCCGCACATCACGTGGCAGCTGGAAAGGGCAGCGGACTACTGCGAGCATACCAAGAAAAAAAAACACATAAGTGTGTGTGACTATACAGTATATATACATGTTAATTATACATTTAAGGCTATTTAAAAATAAACCGTAAATATGTTTTATATATTTGATTTACATATATGACATATGTCATTTGTCATAACAGCTATGGTTTCCCCAACCAGGCTGCAAAAAGACTGATTAAAAATAACCCTTGAGTGACTAGGAATAAACCCACTACTGAGGTTCAGAATTTGCCCAATCTTCTTTCACTCTAATAGGAATTATTTCAAGTGACTAGATTTGCCATGAATCTAGCTTCCAGAAGATATTTGAAGGCCTAGGAAACAAGGCTTATGTGCAGAATTGGTGAAGAAATTTTATGTCTCAATGTGTCTTTGATTCTGACGGTGGGGAAAGTCTACGTAAACAGAGCTGAGAGTCTCTGTGTTGGCTCAGTCCAGGCAGACGCCACCACCCTCTGTGGGCCTTCCGGCTTTCCTCTTCCTATCGTTATATGCTTGCTGATAGTCAGCTATTTTATTGCACATCAAGGAAAAGATTGCCTCAAATTATGGAGAGATATAGTGGGTGTTTATAAGTGGATCCACTATTTTGAATATTCAGTGATTAATAATCTCAAATTCATGCCAAATAAGCTGTATTTTAGTTCTTCTTAGTAACTTAGAAAATCATGGAAAGAAAATGTTATGAATATTAGGAAAAAAATTATATTTGGTGTACATTTAATGTTTATTAAGGTGTTTTACGTATCGAAATAACTTAATATACAATTTTAAAGGTACAGAAAGATATATCCTGATGTCATGCCATGGGATGTAAATCAAAGTCTGTTACTACTAAAAATCTGACATTCCTTCCTGTGTCTGTGATTAAGGTTATAAAGCCCTCCCAGCAGGACTATGGTGGTATTGTATGGTTCTATGTAATGCTAATGATTTATCATTTGTATCCATATATGGATGGGATGGACAGCCTCGTATTGATTTTAACAAAATTGGCCCAATGTGTGGCCAAAGAAATACACCTTCAATCGATAAGGACTTCACTAGAGAAATTCTGTCTTAAGACAAAGGAGTCATTCTCCTGAAGTAGTAAAGTTACTAATGAAGGTACCTTAGCCATGTAAATTATTCTAAGCCAACAACCACAAGCCCTTTGAAATGTTAACACCTTTGATATACTTTAATAGTGATAATTGCAATCCACTGCAGGCATCTTGCAGTGGTTGAGTCATCCTGTTATGCTGGTACCTGTAGTCTTTTAGAAACGGGGCGCCCACCAGATAGGCCAGTTTAAGGAAAAGACAACACACTCTTCTCAAGCCGACTTTCCTAAATCCCATGACAATCACACTCTTTCCCTACTTCTCTTGAGTACTTTTAATGAACATTTAAGAAAGAAGACCTTACTTAAATTGGAGCCAGTTTGTCTGTGGAAATTCAAGGAGATTTGTAAGAACAACATAAATACATGTGCTCATATATAATGATTTCATAAACTTTCCACAATAGAAAAGATTCTTTCTAGCCAGCTAAATTTCTGATGATAATAAATTTTAATTTGGCTCTAATTTGAATTTTTGGTCATTTAGAAAGAATACCCAATACCTTTCAGTGAGCTATGGAAAAAGTATTTGCTATGCTGAGAAAAATGTAAAACCAAATGTACGTACTAAAAATGCTTAGCTAAGAGAACACACTGTTCTCAAGCACGCTGGAAACACGCTAGACACACCAGCTTAAGAATACAATGAGATTGTAAACATGAGACGAGGCCTGCAAACCTGGGCAGCAAATTTGCTGTGCTTACTGTATTTCCTGACTTGATTGAGGCCCTACCGAGCCTTGTCCACAGACTGTCTGTAGCTAAGATACTACATTAAAGAAGCAGCTTGTAAATCACTTTTAACTCTCATAGACTTCCATCCTTCTCCCTGATCTGTCTACATTGGTGAGGTCCTACTGCGCTCTTTTCTCTTGGCTACCTTGATGTTATAATCTCCATACAGGGAAATGCAATTGGCAGTATTCAAAAATCAAATATTTAAAAAATAGGCATCATTCTCGAAACAAATTTCCCATCTTTTACAAACTATCATTATATGAGAAAATATTTGCAGTGTATTCTTATGTGAAAAAAGCAGTCAACTAAAGATTTTACCAGAGTACTGTTTTGACAAATAACGTATGTAAAATTGGGTGCTCATAACAGGGCAAGAGTTGCCTTTTTTCATTCATCACAACTTTCTATATTAGTAAGTTTTCAACACTGGGCATGTATAATTAAGAAACGCAATGATATGTTGTGAAAACCCGCATCAGCCATGGTCTGTTTCTACGGTGCCTTTGTTCTCATGCCCTTGGTAGTGGGTGACTCCCCAGGGCTAGCGAGAGCTTCCCTCTGCTGGGTCTGTCTGAGGACAGTGGCCACACCATGCTCTAAGCATGTATAAGGCAACTGAGGCAAAGCCAGTGACTTTGCCTTCAGTGGAATTGCAGTTATATAGCTGAAGAGCATGCATAGCACTATTCCATCCACTGAACTTACCGAGTAAACCAGTGAAAAGGTTTGCTAGACCAAGCTACCAGTAGAAACACTGGATAGCTCCCTTTTCAACCAGCTGATTTCAGCCCCCAGAGGAGTATTGGTTTAAGGTCCCAAAGCTCCTCCATCTCTTTAGGCTAACAGGGATGGGGTGCTCTTAAGAATCAGGCCACCCTATGTGGGTGATGGTGACAGGGCTAGGGTGTGTGGTTGGAGGCAAGGAGCATCAACCCTACATAAACGATATAGGAGAGGCTCCTTGCAGAAAGAGTTTCCGTTATCAGAAGACATGTGGAGGATGTTGAAGAGGCCAAAATAGATAACTGCTAGAGTAAAATGAAATAATTATTACATAGAATAATTACAAAAATTCCATTGAAATCCTTTCATGATGCTAAGCTGAATGGACTGGATTTTCCCCAGCAAAGTAACACAGTAACCTCCATAGAGATCGGTGGACCCTTCTGTCCAGGGCCATTCACTGGTTCCACTCTACACTCAGGTTTTCCATGAGAGAGTTGCAGTGAGCTGATGCTTTGCCTTGCAGCCCTGGAGCTGCTACAGGGACAGGTAAAGGTAGCAAATGGAGAACAAATAAAACTGTCAAAATGTGCTTTTAATAGCTCTTAATGCTCTTACATAATATTATGCTGGCTAGTAAGAGCACAATAATAAAAGAGATCTTCACACTTTTCTCCTCAAATGTCATTTAAATTTCATGAGGTAGATCTTTGTGAAATGATGGCACTGGTGATAATGATTTCTTTTTCATTCTCCAGTCATTTTGGCTAGTGGAAGAGCCTAGGGAAAAGCATTAGCATTTGGCTGATTGGTATTAATAGGGACCACAGAGAATTAATAAAAATTGTAAGACCTTTTTATCCCCCCACCTCAGTTGGATGGGAAACTCAGATTTGATAGGGGTTCATTATGCCAGATTATTTTGTTTGTTTTGTTACTAGCTGGTAAAAGAGTTGGTTTTGCCCTTAAATTGAGGTTTCAAGATGTTGGAACTGCAGCTAGGGTAGAGGGAATATGAAAAGAGGGTGTGTGTTTGAGAGACATTTGGGCAAATAGAATGGCAAGTTGGGTATAGGAAGTGATGCCGCATGAGCCACCTGCCATGGCTGGGACTTGGCTGCTTCCAATTTATGATATTTACTAATTGCCGTTTTGTTGTTGTTTGACCCTGAGGTCTAAAAGCTTAAGTGCCTACCCATTCTTTTTTTTTTTTTTTTTTTTAATCAGCTTATTTAAATGATTGATTCATCTGGGTTCTGTGGTTAAGATTTGGTTATTTATGTTTGTATCTGAATCGGATTTCCGTTCATTATCCATGTTGGTGTCATAAAAAAAATAAAATGCAGTTGCTACCTGAGGAGACTTTTAAATAAAATTTCCCTGGCTAGCTTCAGCCCCATCCCACTGTCCAACCAGAATTTTAAGTTCCAAAAAAAGTGTTGTTTTTAAAATTTTTAAATTTTTAATTTTTGTGGGAGCATAGTAGGTGTATATATTTATGGGGTACGTGAGATATTTTGATACAGGTGTGCAATGTGAACTAACTACATCATGAAGAATGGGGTATTCATTCCCTCAGGCATTTATTCTTTGTATTACAAACAATCCAATTATATACTTTTAGTTATTTTTAAATGTACAATTAAGTTATTATTGACTGTTGTGCTATCAAATGGTAGGTCTTATTTATTCTTTCTAATTTTTTTGTACCCGTTAACTATCCCCAACTCCCCTCCAGCCCCCATTCCCCTTCCCAGCCTCTGGGAACCATCCTTCTGCTCTCTTTCTCCATGAGTTCAATTATTTTGATTTTTAGATACCACAAATCAGTGAAAACATGTGACGTTCCCAAGGGAGTTTTCTAGAAGGATTCGTAGCTGCCCACTTCTTCTACACCGTGCTGTCCTTTTCATCATCAGGATCTGAGCTCACCACATTCCCTGGGCTAGAGGGGTGTGAACTCTTTCATAGATCACTTCCAACTCTGCCTTTGAGCCTGCTAGGCTGCAGAGCCCCTGTCTTGCAGGTCTTCCCCATTTGTTCTTCATGGCCTGGCTCTCTGGGACTTTCTTGCTGAATACCACATTTTGATTGTAGTAAAGGTAATAATAAAGCAAGAAAAGGCATAAAATTCATGTGGTGCCAAGAGAAAATACGGTATTCTGCGCTTCTCTCCAAGGCTTGCTGACTCATAATTAGGTTTAGAGCATGTCTAGAAATTAGATGTTTTCTCGTTACTACTCACTGTATTATATGGAAGCGGAAAGCAAATCTGAAGCTTGAAAATCTATTAGGCAGCACTTTGTCCATGACTCAGTAGCAACTCACCACATTTTCCATGCGTTACAAGAGAAAGTGCGTTTCCTGTTTCCTCTGAAATACTTGTGTGGTTATCAGAGTAGAAGCCTTCAAATACAGACTCTCAATTGGGTACTAACTAGAACTTTTGAGCAATGCAAGAATTGCGTTTTGTACCTTCCCAGGGGAAAGCCCAAGTTAGCCCATGCAGCACAATTCAGTGAAGCTCTGTTTTGAACAGCAGTTGGAGATCTCAGAGACTTCCTTTCTGATAGAAATGCTTTCCAAAGCTTTTGTGCCAGCTTGGTTCCCTGAATGTTTCTGAGCCATGTGTCCACGGTGGAAATGAGTATGTGGTAGGAACACGCTGGTCAAACTTACATGGAAAACCCTCACATCAGAGATAAATCTCAAGCTTTTGAAATCGTCAGTCCCTGTAGTAAGAGTACATTAGGGGTTGTCAAAAGAGGCAGGCGCTCCAGGACAGAAGCTGCCACAAGCTCTGTTTCCCTGGATTTAATGACAAAGTTCAATCTAGATGTAACCAGATCCGCGGGACCAGGCGGTAGGGTTTTGCTCTACCTGGTGATGCCTGATTAAGATCTGACCTTTGGTCTATTTTCCTAACATATACCAAATAGCTTTGGCACATCAAACATCTTGCTGCACAGACACCGAGCTTTCAATGTTAAGGTACAGTCGCAGACCCAGGGTGATGTTAGTGTAGATCATTTCTGTGCCGCAATCCCAAGAATGCCCTGTACACTCCAGCTTTGGCTATGGGGAAAAATGAGCATCATAGTAAATGGAAACACAATGACCTGATGGACACCCATCCTAACAGCGGAGGAAAGGGCCTTGGTAAAGACTTGTGATGATAGGCTGTTTAATTTTGTTTGGAGAAAATGGACTTTTGACAGATGAACTTCTTTTCCCTTGGATTCATATTTGTCTAACAGAGTTGTGGTTGGGAAATGATCCAGGATTCACAGGGTCAAAAAGTGACCTGGTTCACATACTGTAGACTCCTTCCATCTCACTGCACAGCTCCCCCAGGCAGTGGTCCGGTGGGCTGTTGGTGCATCCACACCAAAAATGGTCACCCAAGGGACATATCAACCTCCTGGGCTTGGCCCTCAGGCATTCCAGCAGGCCCATGAAACTCAAGTCTCAATTCCAGATGATCAACTTTTCTCTTCTATGCTGCACTCTGAAGCTTGAAACCATTCCAGTGTGCTTGATGAATGAGCATCTTGTTATAATGCATGAGGAATTAAGGCCATTAGTGAAATTTTAAAAACAACAATATACTGGACTTTTGCAATACCTTTTTTTCATGAGAAAACCCATTTTCATAGACAATCCAGTTATAGTCTTTTTTCATTGTCCTAAGAGTGAAAGAATAAAGGAATGTTGAATAAACATTTTTAGCCTTATCTTTGAAACCTAAAAATCCATTTAAAAAAAAAGAAGAATTGTGAAGAAGAATCTCCTCTTTCCCCCTAGTGCCCTGGTTCCCTGGTGTATAAATAAGACATTTTTCCATCCCTGAGACTCAGCCTTTGTGTTCTGTTATCTGTGGTTTTGTTATTATCCACATACTTATGGATCTACACTGAAGATAATCTTAGTAGACACATAACAAAGACCTTTGTATTACCTGCTCATTTTCCAGGCCCTCCTGGGTAGGCCTCCTTATGCAGACTTACCTGGAACAATTTTGTTTTGTAATAACTTGCACAAAGCTCACCAGTGTCTCCATGATTAAGAAGGCAGAGTACTAGGGTGTGGCTATGGGACTCACAATTTTCTCTCTCTTGTGTTTTTCAGAAATTGAGGCAAAAGAAGCATGTGACTGGCTCCGTGCTGCCGGGTTCCCACAATACGCTCAGTTATACGAGGGTACGTCAGCCTTCCCTTCGCTCTCACACAGAGAATAAATCCAAAAGGAACCACACGTATCCTGTGGTGTGTTTTGACTTCCAGATTTTTTTCTCGCCCATTTTGCTTTGCTTTCTTTTTCCCTCAGCCTTTGGGGTTACCCTGATACCAATTTAGAAATGAGTATCGCTTCCCAGGCCCACTTTACTCTCTGCTTCCCGATACCAATTCACATCTCTTTACCACAAACCCCAACTCCATGTTTTCCTTCCAGTATTCTGCCATCAGCAGCTTTTCTGCACTTTCTTCCTTTTCTCCTGTTTTTCCTTTACTACTCTCAGTTTTCTTGAAATCACAATGAATTTACTGTTAATAAACTTCCTAGAAGTCACAAAATTAATTGTCCTGAGGTTTCTCTTTAATTCTATTTACTTTACATGAAAAATGTTAAGATATAACATGAATCAGATGTTATTCTGAGTTTTAGGTAAGGTGTTTTATTGCTAACATTAAATTTCCTTTCATTTATTTATTTTTTTTTTTGAGAGAGAGAGTCTGGCTCTGCCAACCAGACTGGGGTGCAGTGGTGCAATCTCTGCTCACTACAACCTTCACCACCTGGGTTCAAGCAATTCTCCTACCTCAGCCTCTTAAGTAGCTGGGATTACAAGCATGTGCCATCACACCTGGCTAATTTTTATATTTTTAGTAGAGACAGGGTTTCATCATGTTGGTCAGGCTGGTCTCAAACCCCTGACCTCAAGTGATCTGCCCACCTTAGCCTCCCAAAGTGCTGTAATTACAGGTGTGAGCCACTGCCTGGCCCTTTCATTGATTCTTTGACAGTTAATAGACATATTCATGTGCCTTATAATCTAAAATTATAACCCAATCTTGTAACTTCTTCTTGGATTGTCCTTATATAGTAATGAACTAGTCAGGACCCCACCAGTGAGCAGATGGCAGGCACAAGGCCATCTGTAGAGGATTTATTTCTAACAGTGCTCATTACAAAGGTGCAGGCAGGACGGGGAGCCACAAGGAACAGTGCACAGTGCAAGGATCCAGGGCTTTTAGTGGCAGAGCTGTCACTACCATGAGCCCAAAGGGACAGGCCAAGGAAGAGGGTGCCAGAGCCCAGGAGGAGAGAGGAGCTTCAAACCAGACCCTAGGAAGTCACAAAACCAGACCCTAGGAAGGAGCGCAGCTGGCAAGAGGCAGCCTCCCATAAAAAGAATCACAAGTGTCTCCCTCCTTCCGTCACTAGCCAAGCAAGACAGCTTCATTCTGGAACCATCACTCACATGATTTTTTTTCACCAGAAGGGGAATTATTTCTGTTTCCAACTCACACTAAGATTGGCAAGGTGTAGACAGCACAAAGTATAATATGAGATAAAGAAAAAAGTGGCAATACAATGATAATGACCCAGCATTGCTACATGTGGCTATGCCCTCTATTCTATGAGCTGCAGATTGCTACCTCCATCAATGAGGTACCCAGAATTAACACCTTGTTCTAAATATTGCCCGTGACCTTCAAAGCTGGCACGAATTGTCTGTTGGAGATAAGTTGTAGCATTCAAATTCTTCTTTTTGGATAGAATCAGTCTGAGTATTTTGCTGATACTCCAGAGTGACTCAAGATTTTGCTACCAAAGAAAAAATAAATTGAGATAATAGAACTTTGGATATTTTTGGAAATTTCCTTTTTGAAGGGAAAAAAAAAATCTGCCAAACAAAGTATTTAATGAAATCACCGAGCTAGACTCCAGTGACCTACGTGTTAGGTGGATGGTGAGAGTGGAAAAGCTCTTCTCCGAGGCCACATCCGCCTGTGACTGTGAAAAGGACGAGCCAGAAAAAATGCAGGCGCTTAGTGTTCAAACTATCCTCATATTTCGCACTTATATCGTACTCCTAAAAGCGTTTATAGTGATAAAAATTGTTTGCTGTCTTAAACATTACCAACAATGATGATGGGCAGTCACTGCTATTCAAATCAGTGGTTATTACAGACCTTGAAGGTCTGAATATGTTGGTGCCCATTCAGATAAAGCAAAGTACATCAACCTCTTTGTCTCTCTCTCTCTCTCAGATTCACAATTTCCCATCAACATTGTGGCTGTCAAGAATGATCATGATTTTCTTGAAAAGGACCTTGTAGAACCTCTTTGCAGGTAAACCACGTGAAGTATTTTTGTTTCTTTCCACTGATCAGTCTGCAACAGGCATCACTATACTGAAGGGCAAGTTCAACTACTCGGCAAGTATTCATTGAGTGCCTCCCATGTGCCAGCCCCGGGTGCAGGTTCCCAATGCACTACTTTTAATGAGCATGATCAGTTTGCGTTTTCATGGAACTTAAATCCTAGGAGGGGCCTTTGGACAATAGATTAGGAAAAAGACAGAGAAAGGAAAGAGAGGGAGAGAGTCAGGAAAAGAAAGAAGGAGGGGGAAAGGTTATTTCGGAGAGCGTAAATGCCATGAACAAGCTAAAACAAAATGAGGATGTAGACGGTGATGGGAGGCATGGATGGGTCAGTGGAGGGGAACGGCATGAGCAGGCTCAGCATGTGTGGTCAGGGAAGGCTCTGAAAAACTACGAGTAGGTCAAACTTGGCTGTATTTTTTGCAAAGTCAAGTGATTATCTTCTCAAACTGGTATATGTAAGCTCAAGTAATTGTAGCAGCACACTGGCCTATTTAAGCTATTATTTTGTGATAGTGTAAGGAGACAAAGATGTATATATGGATAATTTCTTCCCCTTAAAACAACATATAATCTTGTTGAAGAAGCTCAGTTGAAGAACTGCGGCATGAATACATGAACAAATAACAATTATAATTTGGGTAACAATAAAAGATCCAGAAGAAACTACATTCCTGAAAAATTAAATGCTGCCTGAGAGGTGGTGTGTCTGTAGAAATTTGAAGTTTTATAACTAAAGCCCGAAGATAGGTAAGAGCTGAAGATAAGAATTAGTTATGGGAGATGAGTCATTTTACCAAGGCCATACAGCTAGTGTAGGGTTAAGGTGACCTTAAAACCCAGCACTCGTAATGCCAAATCCAATGCTCTTTCTGGTATATTCTACATTTGATATAGATAAGGTGGCAGTTTAAAGGGAAAGTAATGATTAGCAAAACTTATGAAGTCAGGAGAGATCAATACACATTAAATAGCATGTAAGTTACCTAATTTAGGCCTGTCAAATCTTCAGACATATATATTTTTGTGTTACAAACCAGTCACTCTGTGTTTTCTATATGAAGAGAAAATAGGTTTGTGTTAAGAAATGATACCTGAATGTTCAAGAATGTAATACTATGGGTTTGCTTACATGGGTAAAAGAGCAAAGAACTCTTCAAATCATAAATTACAGGAGTAAGCTCTTTGGTTGAAAAACAAACAAAATGCCATTTAAGAGCTTATGATGTGAATGGATGAGTTGGTTGTGATTCTGTAGATGTAATGAATTGGAAAAGCAGTGTTTCCTCTTCTGCGTATCTAAGGTACACACCAAGCAGGAGCAGATTCTTCCTCATAAGCATTCACTCCACTCAGAGCTATGCAGCCAGTCAGCTCTTCATCCTGAGTTTTCTCTCTGTTTTAACCATGTATTATTTTTGCTAGTTGGCTTTTTTTAAATATTTGAAAAATTGTCTATTATTTTTTTCCAATTGAAGTTTTGAAATGTATGTTTACAGTAAGTTGAGGTATAACATATCTGTGTGTGTGTATACACACACATATATTTGAAGCAAAACACATATCTATGAACATACATATGTATCTATGTGTATATATATATGTATATATATATGCCACCTTGTATATATATACACACACATATATATATACACATACACGTATATATGTATGTATATACACATGTATGTATATGTGTATATATACAGATACATATATGTGTGTATGTATACATATGTTTGTGTGTATATATATGTGTGTGTATATATATACACACACACATACACATATATGTATGTATATACACATGTATGTATATGTGTGTGTGTGTATATATATGTATATATATATATATACACACACACACATACACACATACATACATATATATACACACACATATATATTTGAAGCAGAGTCTGGCTTTGTCTCCCAGGCTGGAATGCAGTGGTGTGATCTCAGTTCACTAAAACCTTTGTCTTCTGGGTTCAAGTGATTCTCCTGCCTTAGTCTCTGGGGTAGCTGGGATTACAAGTGTGCACCACCACACCTGGCTAATTTTTGTATTTTTAGTAGAGACCAAGTTTCACCATGTTGGCCAGGCTGGTCCCAAACTCCTCTTGGCCCAAAGTGATCCGCTCACCTCAGCCTCCCAAAGTTCTGGAATTACAGGTGTGAGCCACCAAACCCAGCCAAGGTATAACATATCAATATGTTTGGCCCTGTGTTCCCACCCAAACCTCATCTTGAATTGTACTCCCATAACTCCCACATGTTATGGGAAGGACCCAGTGGGAGATAATTTGAATCATGGGGGCAGTTTTCTTCATACTGTTCTCATGGTAATGAGTAAGTCTCACAAGATTTGATGGTTTTATCGGGGGTTCCGCTTTTGCATCTTCCTCATTCTCTCTTAATGCCACCATGTAAGAAGGGCCTTTTACCTCCTGCCATGATTCTGAGGCCTCCCCAGCCATGTGGAACTGTAAGTCTAATTACAGCTCTTACAACTGTAAGTCTGGGGTATGTCTTTATCAGCAGTATAAAAACAGACTAATACAGTAAATTGGTACCAGGAATGGGGTGTTACTGAAAAGATACTTGAAAATGTGGAAGCAACTTTGGAACTGGATATCAGGCAGAGGTTGGAACAGTTTGGCGAGCTCAGAAGAAGACAGGAAAACGTAGGAAAGTTTAGAACCTCCTGGAAATTTGTTGAATGGCTTTGACAAAAATGCTGATAGTGATATGAACACTAAGGTCTAGGCTGAGGTGGTCTCAGATGGAGATGAGGAACTTGTTGGGAACTGGAGCAAAGGTGACTCTTGTATATTTTAGCAAAGAGACTGGTGGCAATATGACCCTGCCCTAGAGATTTATGGAACTTTGAACTTGAGAGACATAATTTAGGGCAACTGACAGAAGAAATTTTTAAGCAGCAAACAAAGCATTCAAGAGGTGACTTGGATGCTATTAAAGGCACTCCATTTGAAAAGGGAAACATAATATTCCATGGTGTATATGTGCCACATTTTCCCTGTCCAGTCTATCATCGATGGGCATTTGGGTTGATTCCAGGTCTTTGCTATTGTAAACAGTGCTGCAATGAACATTCGTGTGCACGTGTCCTTAATAGTAGAACGATTTATAATCCTTTGGATATATACCCAGTAATGGGATTGCTGGGTCAAATAGAATTTCTATTTATAGGTCCTTGAGGAATCGCCACACTGTCTTCCACAATGGTTGAACTAATTTACACTCCCACCAACAGTGTAAAAGTGTTCCTATTTCTCCACATCCTCTCCAGCATCTGTTGTCTCCAGATTTTTTAATGATCACCATTCTAACTGGCATGAGATGGTATCTCAATGTAGTTTTGATTTGCATTTCTCTGATGACCACTGATAATGAGCATTTTTTCATATGTTTGTTGGCCTCATGTATGCCTTCTTTCGTAAAGTATCTGTTCATATCCTTAGCCCACTTTTGAATGGGCTTGTTTGTTTTTTTCTTGTAAATCTGTTTTAGCTCTTTGTAGATTCTGGATATCAGCCCTCTGTCAGATGGGTAAACTGCAAAAATTTTTTCCCATTCTGTTGGTTGCCGATTCACTCTAATGACTGTTTCTTTCGACATGGATGAACCTGGAAACCGTCATTCTCAGCAAACTAACACAAGAGCAGAAAATCAAACACCACATGTTCTCACTCATAGGCGGGTGTTGAACAATGAGAACACATGGACACAGGGAGGGAAGCACTACACACTGGGGTCTGTTGGGGGGAAATAGGGGAGGTACAGTGGGGGGTGGGGAGTTGGGGAGAGATAGCATGGGGAGAAAGGCCAGATATAGGTGATGGGGAGGAAGGCGGCAAATCACACTGCCACGTATATACCTATGCAACAGTCTTTCATGTTCTTCACATGTACCCCAAAACCTTAAATGCAATAAAATAAATTTTAAAAAAAGAAAGAAAAGGGAAACAGAGCATAAAATTTCAGAAAATTTGCAGCCTGACAATTCAGTAGAAAAGAAAACCCCATTTTTTTTAGGAGAAATTCAAGTTGGCTGAAGAAATTTGCATAAGTAACAAGGAGCCAAATGTTAATCTCCAAGACAATGGGGAAAATGTCTCCAGGGCATGTCATGGGTCTTCATGGCAGCCCCTCCCATTATAGACTCAGAAGCCTAGGAGGAAAAAATGGTTTTGTGGGCTGGGCCCAGAATCCTGATGCTGTGTGCAGCCTAGGAATTTAGTGCCCTGTGTCTTGGCTGTTCCAGCTGTTGCTAAAAGGAAGGGGCCAAGGTTCAGCTTGGCTTATGGTTTCAGAGGATGCAAACCCCGAACCTGGGCAGCTTCCACATGTTGTTGAGCCTGTGGGTGCACAGTAGTCAAGAATTGAGGTTTGGGAACCTCCACATAGATTTCAGAAGATGTATGGAAACACCTGGATGCCCAGGCAAAAGTTTGCTGCAGGGGTGGGGGCCTCCTGGAAAATCTCTGCTAGGGATGCAGAAGAGAAATGTGGAATTAGATCCCTCACAGAGTCCTTACTGGGCATTGCCTAGTAGAGCTGTGAGAATCGGGCCGCTGTTCTACAGATCCCAGAATGGTAGATCCACTGACAGCTTGCACTCTGCACCTGGAAAAGCCACAGACACTCAAGGCCAGCCCAAGAGGCAGATGTTGCAGTGAGCCTAGATTGTGCCAGTGCACTCCAGCCTAGGTAATAGAGCAGGACTCTGTATCAAAAAACAACAATAACAAAAAAAAAAACAAAAACAGATTTAAAGCAGTTTCATCACTCCCAAAATTTCCCCATTCCTTGTCAACAACTTCTACCCCTACTCCCAAACCTTGGCAACCACTGATTTGTTTTTTGTACCTATAGTTTTACCAGAATATCATACAAATGAAATCAAGCAGCATGTAGCCTTCTTAGTATGGTTTCTTTCACTTGTTGTAAAATAATAAAGAATTTATTTATGTTGTTATACATTTTAATAGTTCATTGCTTTCTCTTTCTAAATAGTCTTCTATTGAATGGATGTTCTATGTTTGTTTATCCATTTGGCAGTTGAAGAATATTTGTGTTGTTGCCAGTCTGGGTGGTTATAAACCCACTCTGAACATTCATATTCAAGTTTTTGTATGAGTATTTAAGTTTTCATTTCTTTTATGTAAAATCCTAGGAATGGGATCATTGGGTCTACAAGATAAGTTTATTTTAACTTTACAATAAACCACCAAATTTTTCCAAAGTGAAATAGCATCTTGTACTCCCATTGACAATGTATGAGCGTCCTTACTGTTCCACATCTTCGTTAGTACTTAATATTGTCAGGTTTTGTTTTGCTTTTAGACATCTTAATAGGTGTCTGGTATTAACTCATTTGTACTTTCTTAATGACTAATAATGTTGAACATATATTCATATGCTTATTTACCATCCATACGTCCTCTTTTATAAAATATCTATTCAACTCTTTTGATCATTTTCAATTGTATTTTTTTTAATTATTGAGTTTTGAGAGTTTTGATATGTCATAGATATGAGTCCTTTGTCAGAAATGTGTTTTGTAAATATTTTCTGCCAGGCTGTAGCCTGTATTTTCAATCTCTTAACAGTATCTTTCACAGAACAGAAGTTTTTAATTTTGCTGAAGTCTGACTTACTGATTTTTATTTATGCTTTTAATGTCATGTCTAAGAAATCTTTGCCTAACATAAGGTCACAACTATTTTACCCTGTGTTTTCTTGTGGAAATTTAATATGTTTGTGTTTTATATTTAGGTCGGCGATCCATTTTTAGTTCTTTTTTTTAGGAAGTACATGGTATGAGTCAAAATTTACTTTGCATATCAATGTCCAATCGTTTTACATAGGTATTGAAAGGACGATACTGTCTTTTTTTTTTTTTTTTGAGGTGGAGTTTCACTCATGTTACCCAGGCTGGAGTGCAATGGCGCGATCTCGGCTCACCGCAACCTCCGCCTCCTGGGTTCAGGCAATTCTCCTGCCTCAGCCTCCTGAGTAGCTGGGATTACAGGCACGCGCCACCATGTCCAGCTAATGTTTTGTATTTTTAGTAGAGACGAGGTTTCACCATGTTGACCAGGATGGTCTCGATCTGTTGACCTCGTGATCCACCCGCCTCGGCCTCCCAAAGTGCTGGGATTACAGATACTGTCTTTATTAAATTGCCTTTACCCATATATGTATAAGCCTATTTCTGGATTATCTGTTCTGCCCCATTTATCTAAGTGTCTGTCCTTTCAGTAATGTGACACTGTCTTGATTACCTAGGTAAGTCTTAGAATGCAATAGTTTGAGTTCTTTAACGTTGCTCTTTGTCAGGATTGCTTTGGCTATTCTAGTGCCTCTGACTTTCCATAAAAGTTTTACAGTTTATCGATATTTATTTTAAAAATCCTAAAGGGGTTTTAGTTTGGATTTGTGGAATCATCTGTGTCGGTTTGTGGAGAATTGATGTCTCGACACTATTTAGTCTTTGTATTAATAAACACAGTATATGTCTCTATTTAGGTCTCCTTTGGTTTTTTCAAGAGTGATTTGTAGTTTTCAGCATATGAGTGGTTCACCTTTATAATATCTAAGAATTTCATGTTTTTGGTGTTATTATAAATGATACAGTTTTTTATTTGTCTTCGGTTGCCCATTGCTAGTATATAATTTTTTGTATATTGTCTTTGTATCCTTCAGTCTTTCTAAAACTCACTCATGAGTTCTAGTAGCTTTGTAGTAGTTTCCTGGAGATTTTATGTCTAAAGTGTTAATGAAAGATTACATTTTAAACCAAGAATAAAATTCTATTACATATTTTAAAATCAGGCTTGCAAGGACAAAGATTGTGTCTCTGATTATGCAGTTGTATTTATAGGATGAAATAGGTGGCTTAGTGGGCCAAGTTTTGAATCTCAAACATGTGGGTGGTGAATCCTTATCTACTTGCTGCTGCATATGATCTGAGATGCCTTGACTACGTTATGGGCTTTTCCATCCAAGTCTATGCTTTAACAACAGAAAAACTCTTTCAGACATATCATAGGGATATGCCAGTACAATTAATGTGAAATCATTTAGAGATATAAAGTTCAGAATAATAATATTAGTGTCATCCAGAAAAACCAGGAAGTCTCCTCTTGTAGAGCACATGACCTGCTATGATATAGCCTGTAGTAGGATTCGTACATACATACCCCCAAAGGCATTACCATATCACTGTGGAATAGGGTTGCAATGCTAGACACCGCAGCGCTCCTGATAAGGGCCCGGCTTGTGTAAAAATGGTTAGAGAGGCAGGAGGTTGTTATAACTGGAATAATTCTTACAGCAGCTATGTCTCCAAAAATATTATGAAGCAAGAAAAACATTTGGCTGGAGGTGTGCGAGCTGAGATTCTCAGGGCGTAGGAGCTGTGGGTGGAACAGAGGCCAAAGGAGTAGTCATACCCGGGGTGGTTCAAAGGAAGAAGCAGAGGAGGTAGACAGATGGAGGTGGCTTGGCTACAAAGAAGCGTGGAGTTTCTTTCCTTTCCTCTTGAGATCCACCAAGACACAAATTTGCCGCTTTGCAAATATAAGAAAGCAGGCAGAAGGAAGATCTCCAGTCCAAGGGGAATGACAGCGCTTTTAAAATTTGAGATTGATGAGTGGTTAAGTAGACACTCAGCCACTCACGTGGTAAGTCATGATGGATGCCAAGACAGCAGTAAGGGGTTTTGATTTTATTTGTTTTCTTCCTTGCGGACCAAAGACACAGAGATGGAGCCGGTCCCTGTTTTATTTTTAAAGCTTTGTGGGCTCCACATTTCACGTACGTACTTGAAATGCTGCGTGAATGCAGATCTTAAAGTGAGTCACAGCCTGAGGGCAGGCAGCTTCTGCCAGGTAGACAAACTAGGACGGGAGAGTCAACAGCTCCTGCAAGTGTTAGCCATGGCAAGAATTTCACTCACCTTTGGTTTTCTGCAAGCATCTCTCCTGTGTAGTTAGACAGTGAATGCCCTAGGTCCCAATTCACTCTTGAAGAGTTGTTAAACAGTGTTGCCTTTCTTGATTGGTTTGAAAATATTTATTGTACTAAGGATGTGTCAGGTAGGGAGAAGCAAGGCCTGGTTCTGAGGTTCTGAATATGTAAATGTGTAGCTTTCTCTTGTTCTCTATCTTTCTGTATCTCTAGCTCTCATTTTAGGCCCCAGAAACTAGACAGGTTTGCTGTCTTTGCAGAAGGTGTGACCTCCAGAATGACAACCATGTCCTTGCTCCAGCAAGGCTACATAGTCGGCACTCCATAAATGTTTGTCCCTGCGAGTCAGGAAAGTGCACTTTTTATTATTGTAACAATCACAGTTGTAATGTATTCTGATGTTTTTGTTGAATTATTAATTGAAAAATATTTTCTCCTGTGAGTCATGAGAAGCTACTTGCAAATCTAAGTACCTAGGTGAGCTCATTGAAACTGTGACTTTATCAGAATATAGGGATAGCCAAGGTGTTAAAATATTTACCGAGCTTATAACCTTTAGACAAATTGCAGCAAACCAAAGCTCCTGAGTGAACTATTTTAAAGGAGAAGAAATGTATTAAATTTGCATTTTCGTTTGCAGTATTTACTCAAGCTGCTGACATACAGCCTTGATGCTCAAGATGATCTCTGAATTTCTTCTAGTTTTTTTCAAGACAGTGTTTCACTCTGTCACCCAGGCTAGAGGGCAGTGGTGCAATCTCAGTTCACTGCAACCTCCGCCTCCCAGGTTCAAGCAATTCCCCTGCCTCAGCCTCTCAAATAGCCGGGATTACAGGCGCCCGCCACAACACCCAGCTAATTTTTTTGTGTATTTTTAATGGGGATGGGATTTTACCATGTTGGCCAGGCTGGTTTCGAATTCCTGACCTCAAGTGATCTCTCCACCTTGGCCTCAAAGTGCTAGGATTTACAGGCCCGATCCATTGTGCCTGGCCATCTCTGAATTTTTAATTTAATGTTAGGCCAGTAAGCCATCTGTATAATTCGTGTTTCCAACAAATACTAATTCATTATAGCATGTGCAAACCAAGGACATTCACCTTGTTCAGTAGTGTTTGATAGAGTTAAGGAATTGGTTAGGATTATACGGTATATCTATCACTGCCTTTCGTATTTAAAAGGCTAGTAAATAACAGTGATTTTCACATGGGGCTGGGGTAGGGGTTGGAAGGCAGTGTTGACAAAAATGGTATCTACATTTACGTATACACACAAAGGCCCATACTTGATTTGAGTATATTAAATAACATTAATAATATTAAATAATAAGTCTTTATGAATACTGATAATATATTTTAAATACTTTTCCTTTGAGAATATTTATCACAGAAAATGTACAGCATTACATTTCATATTATTATGTCATAATAAATAATATGTGACGATTAACTGAGTCCTTGGGCAAGTCGTTGGGGGAAGGAGATGGGGGTTACATGATCATCACAGTCACTTCCACCTTTAAAATCTTGAGTCTATAAATGAATACAGATCCCAATAAATCGTTCTTTTATTTCTTTAAAACACTTACAAAGTGCTCATTATGTACCAGGCACTGCATGTAAGCATGTTACAAATATTTACTCATTAAATTCTCATTGTAATGCTATAAGATAGGCTCCTTTTTATTTTAAGCTCTTCAGAGTTCTTGTCTATAAAGATAGGCTCTTAACATCATTTGCCCTTTACAGAGTAGGAAACTGAGAAACAGAGGGGTGAAATAATTTGCCCACTAACAGCTAATAAATGGTAGTAGGAATTACGCAGACAAGAACATATGACATTTGGATGGGCTCATTTGAACTTTTAGTTTAAAAAAAAAAAATGTGTAGGAAAGGCATCTTCCCCCTTCCCCACCCCACACCATGAACCCGACTGCAATCCCAGTGTTGCCAACGGAGCCATTTCATGTTCTTGTCTTTGCCACACAAAAGAATATGAAAGCAAGACAAAAGTGAAAGTGTAGCAGATTTATTGCAGAGCAAAAGCAAGAACACACTCGAGAGGAACGGGGACATGCTCAGAAGAAGGGGCCACGCTCAGCATGGCCAGGGCTCACGTACTAGATGGATAGGCATAATGAAGGCATGGAATATTCTATACTAAGGGAATGGGTTTTCCAAGAAATTGATGGGCAGTTCTCAGTATGGGATGCCACCCTTCTATTGACTAAATATGGTTAACCCAGAAGTGTTAGGTGCATGGTAGGAATGAGAGGCTCTTTCTCATGGAAATTTTATGGTAATTAGGGGTGTAATGTAGCCAAGGGTTGGCAGTCATTTATTTGCATCATTTGTGTTTTTAAACATATACTAATTAATTGTAGCATGTGTATCTTGGATTTGACTAGTTGTGGCCAGTTTCTTCTTTGTTACATTCTCATCTGTGCCTAAAGCAGGATGGCTGCAGTCTGTCGTTATTGGTACAGCCTGTTGTAACCATTCCTTTTCACTAGGAAGCAGGTTCTTGTACTAACCTGTTTGGCCTGGTCTGTATTGCTTTTAACCTCCTGCAAGTAACCACGTCTTTTCTCTGGCTAGCTACCTGCCTCACTAGTCTATAGGGTTTAGGAACAGGCTTGAGGTACAGTCAGGAATAGACGTAATAAGGTCAGAGATAGGGGATTTCTCTAGTATATATTATTTTGTATTAAAAAAAAAGATTTGATATATATTTTAAATGCCCTCTTTTGTGACCTTTTTCAACCAGGTACTCAGGATAACTTTAATATGCCTAAGCTTTCAGAAAGAACGTGCAAGAAGCTACAAAATTAGGCAGGAGATTGCAAGGAAGAGAGAGACTTTATATTCTTGTTATTCACTTCTCTCTATATATTTTAGGTGTTTGTACTGCATTACTAAAAACAGTAGCAATGTTTTAAAAAATGCCTTGCCTTGCCAGATGCTAATGGTGAGTGTTCATTATGCATGAGGTTGTGTGCTAAGCTCTTTATGTTGATCTCGATTAATTTTCATAACAGCCTATGAATAACAAGTGTTTTGGTGTTGTCATTGTTGTTGTTGTTCAGAATTGAGGGTAAGCAGGGTCCTCCTGGTTTGAGCAGCTGGGTGGTAGAAATGCCCTTCCCTGAGGAGGGGAACAACCGTGGAGGAGGGACAAGTCTGGAGGGAAGATGGGGTGGGCTGAGGTGTTGGGTGGGTGAGGCGCCAATGTCCAGTGTGCAGTAGGGTGCCTGCCTAGGGCACCATCATATGAGGAGGAAGGCCCTGAGAATGCATGAGGTCACTCAGGGACAGCTGGGACAGTGAAGAGAGGACCAAGAGTGGACATTGGGGAATCCTCTCTTCAGGCAGGTGGGGGAAGGGGAAGGAAAGAAGCCCCCTCAGTGTCAGCGAGGGGTGCGCTCCTGAGCATCCAGTTCCCGCCAGGCTGCTCCGCTCGGCCCTCAGTGCTTGACCCTCTCTCAGAAATCTCTAGTCATGACCCTCACTTGAACCTGGACTGGTTCTCACTAGAAAAATTAGCTGGATCTGATGCAATTGTTGTAAACAGTGATAGTAAAAAGCTAAGGACACCCCACTGACTTTTCCAATACAGGCACATATGAATATAAAATTGATCTGAAATTACACAAACTAAAGAATTCCAAGAAAACCTGGACTTTTTTTTATTTCTTAAGTTCTTTCCCCTGGGCCATTTTGGCCATCGTTCTTTATCGAATGGCCAAGAGAGCCTATGCTGTTCCTTGAAGTCCTGATAGTTAAAGCACATAGCTTATTTACATTTAATTCTTGTACAAGCTCAGTGAAATTCACACAGTTCCACATAGATTTTGTGTCCCTGGAAAACGTGCATATACTTAATTTTCTTTGTTTAGCTAGAACTCTCAACATTTAACTTCTTTTCTCCTGCACCTCAATTCATGTCCAGGGGCAGCTGTTTTTGGGTTTATGGGCTGGAACAGAGGTCAGTATTCCCACTGCAGCCTGTCCACTCGACAGAACATCAGAGGGGAAAGCAGAGCAGAGGCGTGGCCTTCCCTGGCTGCGTCCTGCCACTGTGACACCACCTGCTGACTTCTGACTGTCCTCTTTCTTTTTGCTCCCTACCCCCATGTCGGATACCCTCCCGGTGGATGGCCTGTGATTGTTGAAAGGCCCCACCCTCACAGAATTACATACCAGAATTGTCTCTTTGGCATGGTGGCGTATCCACCTCTGCTCTCCAGAATCTGCCTTTTCCAAAAGTCGGCCGGCCTGGAGACCTTTCCCATGCCCTGCAGCTACAGCCCAAGGGGGAGGCGCTGCTCTCTGATTTGCCTTTGATCCCTGGGTTAGGAACACATCCGCAGTGACTTAGGTTCCTGAATATCTTGGGGGGCCCCACCCGGGACACTCCCCAGCAGGCCGGGCTAGGACACACATAGGAGCCTGGGTGAGAAGTTCAGGCTGCTAGGCCTTCATCGGAACTGTCTGTAAGAGATGAACTCATCATACCCCTGGTAGTTATTTCTCTCAAGCCTTTGGCAGGAATCTTAGAAGTATCACAGGAAGCTGGTCATTAAATCAGCATGAGAGACTTCCTGACCGACCGATCTAAAGTCTGGCAGTTTAGATGTCAAATAGGACTCTAAACTACAGGGAAGGAGAGAGCGCTATTGTTTGTCTATACATCAGTAGGCAGAGGGCCGCTGGGTGTCTCCCCAGGCTTCTGTTTCAGCGTGAGTCAAAGGCCCCTGCTGGTCTGGCCTGGGCACCTCCCAGCCACCCTGCAATGCTTAGGGCACACAGGCTGCTCAGCATCCCTCCCGGCGTGCAGCTGCCCGGCCTTTCTCTGGTCCCTCTGTCCGGCCCCTCCGTTCCTGCACCCCTGGCCATCCTCCCAGGCCCTGGGCATCCCTCTTTGGCTCTTTCTGCTGTGTGCCCAGGCAGCCTGTGTACAGCCCGATTTTCTGCTGACCACCGCCTTACTTCCATTAAGGCCTGCTGAGCGTGCAGGGGACTTTCTACCAGTTTCCAAGTGCTCAGTAGTGGAGACTGCATCTTAGTCAGCAGTATATTGTGGGTGCTTGGTGTCACATGGGTCACATGGCCTTGGACTGAGCAGGAGGACTTCAATAAACATTTGTTGAATTGAACTGGAACCTGGAAGAAAGCAACCTGTCAGTTCTCAAATTACTTTATTGCATCTTCATGTTAGAGAAGACTATGTGGTGATAAATTCTTCCCTTTCTCGTCAAAATTACCTAAATCATTCTCCCTCTTAGCTAGAAATTTTAAAAGAATGTCCATGCCTTTCCTAATACTGCCCTCATGAACTGCTAAATCCAAAAAGTGTTTTTAGGCTTTATCACTTACTCTTACTCAGAGATTTGATACAGCTACCCAATTACTCCCTCCCTTTTTTTTTTTTTTTTTTGAGACAGGGTCTTGCTCTGTCACCCAGGCTGGAGTGCAGCGGTGCGATCTCTGCCCACTACCACCTCTACCTTCCAGTTTGAGCAATTCTGCCTCAGCCTCCCAAGTAACTGGGACTACAGGCACCTGCCACCATGCCCAGCTAATTTTCTGTATTTTTAGTAGAGATGGGGTTTCACCATGTTAGCCAGGATTGTCTTTATCTCCTGACCTCATGATCTGACCTCCTTGGCCTCCCAAAGTGCTGGGATTACCGGCTTGAGCTACTGCACCCCGGGCCCGCCCACCTTTTTTTTAACGTTCATTCTGTTACCAGCCATAGGCTCTTCGGCTCCCCAGATAATATGGAAATTAACACAGGGCCAGGCAGATTTCCCGGACTAGGGCTTTATTTCAAGGCTTATACTTGAGCACAGGGAGACAGCAGAAGCCCAAAGATCCTCCAGCTAGTTCCCCAAAAAGAGCTGGGAGGTATTTTTTACTGGGCAGAGTGTGGGAATTGACATCGAAGGAGGTATGTGGGCTGGGCTGGGCAAAGCCCGTGGTGAGTGGGATGGAGGTCATGATGGAGATGGTGATCTTGAGTAACAGGCCAGCTGGGGGCCTGGCTGGAGGCATCAAGGCTGTACATCAGTTGTTCAGCATTCCTTTCTGAGGTGGGACACTGTAACCTTGGTTCAGCATTTGGATTCCTAAGACCAGTTCCTGGAATTCTTTAAGTAAAAGGCGTGGTAAAACTTTATAAGAGCACAGAAGAATGGCTATATTTTTGTATGACCAAAATCTCAGTGTTAGCAGGTATAGTGTCAGCAAGGTAGTGGCGTGGGTTTTAAGAAGAGAAGAAGAAAAAAAAGAAAAAAAAATGTGAAGAAATATGTGAACCATTCCCATTCTATCCCAATTCCAGGTTCCTAGGACACCGTCCTCAGCTAGCTGTTGCTGACTCCTACATCTATCACTGTGCCTTCCCTGGGCCTGGCTCCCTTCCTTGGCCCATGTCTTAACCACTGGAGTTCTCCAGGGTTCTAAATTCCCCCTGGATGACTGGCTTTAGTTATTATGCATCTTCTGTGTATATCATCCATATGCGGACCCCTCCCCAGTGGGTCTGAATGTGACAGGGCGCCTAAAATTTAACGTATTCAAAGATGAGCTCACGATCTCCCCCATAGCCTAGCTCCCTGTGGACTTCCCTGTTTCCCTGTTTTCTGTGCTTGATGGCATGTACAGGAAAGTCTGAAATCTGGGAGTCATCTGTTTCTCCCTCTCTGCAGCTTCCACATCAACCACCGGCCGAGTCTCCGTCTTCACCCGGACATCCCACTCTCACTCCCTTTCTGCATCCCCCTGCCACCTCTCCCCTGGACTATTAGAACCATCTTCTAGTTGTTTCTCTTTAGTTTGTTCTCCATCCTGCTGTCAGTTACATTTCTGATGTGCAAATCTATGTTACTCTCCTGTCTATATCCTTCAGTAGCTCCCCGTTTCACCTGAATTGCTCCTAACATCTTCATTTGGATCCTGTAGCCCCTTCCTGCTTCTCTAGGCTTATCTCTCTATATGGCTTGAATGTCTTTTCCATCCAGATCTCACACTGAAATACAATTCCCAGTGTTAGAGGTGGGGCCTAGTGGGAGGTGTTGGCTCATGGAGGCAGATCCCTCATGAAAGGTTTACTGTCATCGTCTGTGTTGAATTCTCCCCCAGTTAGTTCACATGAGATCTGGTTGTTTAAAGACCCTGGAACCTTCTCCTTTTCTGTCTCTCCCTCCTGCTCTCACCATGTGGTAAGCCTGCTCCCTCTTTACCTTCTGCTGTGATGGTAAGATTCCTGAGGCCTCACCAGAAGCAGAGGCCAACACCATGCTACTTGTACAGCCTGCAGGTCATGATGGAGATGGTTATCTTGAGTAATGGGCCAGCTGGGGGTCTGGCTGGAGGCATCAAGGCTGCACATCTGTTGTTCAGCACCTCCTTTCTGAGGTGGAACAGGCTGCAGAACCATGAGTCAAAGTAAACTTCTTTTCTTTATAAATTAACCTGGTCTCAGGTATTCCTTCATAGCCATGAAAACAGAATAACACCCCTTCTCATATATAATTCCTGGATTAGAACATGTTATTTTGTGCATATATATGTATATATTGCCTGTAATTCTCCTCACTTAGGCAGCAAATTTCTCTTACTTCATCATAGACATGCTCAAATATTCCCTCCTCTGTGAGATGGTGCGCCATCCTCTCAGAAAGTGAGTAGCTTCTTCTCTTATTAATCATGTTTCTATCCCCCCTGGGACCATGAGATTCTCAAGGGCAGTGACCATACCTTTTTAAACGCTGTAATCCCAGCACCTAACCTGTTCCTGGTACATAGTGCACTGTCAGATGAACGAATCTTGGCTTCTTCTCTTTTTGTTGACCTTCCCATTAGAACCTCACATTTCACTCTTAAAATGAGACTACTGACTGTTTGCCATTGACTAACATAGTCGCCCTTCTCAAGGATTCTGAAAACAACCGTAAAAATTAACAGGTTGTGGCAGCAGTGTTATTGTCTTCCAAAAGGATCAGATTGCTGTGTTTAGGTTGACACATGAATCCAGTTTGCTCAAAACATGAAGAGGACAGGCTTCGTCATGCACCATGGGCTTTCTCTTACCTTGGAAAAAGTAGAGAGGGGATGGAAACAACCATTTATTGAACAGCCTGTGCTAGGTGTGAGACATAAGCTCTCATTTCCTAGGCTCTCCTAAAATTTTTCTTTAGTAGACATGAGCAGATAATCACTGGACAGGAAGAAGTTCTAGCTTGGCTGCTCACTAATGTGTGGCTGCCTTGAGCAAATGGTCCCCTCAGAGGCTTTATCTCCTCATCTGAAAACAAAAGTGTCAGTCCAAATGGTCCCTAGCGTTGTCCAGGATCTAATGTTTCCTTAGCAAACATTTGCTGAATGGATTGACTCTGCGCCAGGGCCTGTACTGGGCATTAGGAATGCAAATAAGATGCAACTCGTAGCCTTCATACTCAGTGGTGGAGAATAATTCTATTCTGACTGTACAAGGTCAATTGTAACTACTTAAAGTCAATCACCAATTGGACCTGTATAAACAAAGCATGTTCAGTTAAAAAAGAAAAGCCTACAGAGCCTATCTTGTATAAAACTTCCTTCTAGGATTTATGGGGATTAGAATAAGAATAAATTATGGTCCCTGCCTCAGTCAAGGCTCTAATCCAATGGAGGACACACTATTCATGCTGCAAACACATTTTATAATTGAAATTTTCATCCATGCAGGAAGAGTTTTCCAAAAAACCAGTATTAGACCAACTCAGATTATCTGAAGGATTTTACATTACTTATGATTAAGTTGAAGGGAAGCAAATACCGGGTCTAAATATTTGTACTAAATGCAGATTGGCTTCCCTCACACAAGAATTTTCCAGTGGTTTTGATAAAGTTTGATGACTACTTCAGCTGTGACATATTCTTTTACTTGAGGCAGCCAGATCTTAAAGAGGCATTTACATCTGTCAGGGATATGTTTCATCCGATTTGTGTTCCCACAGAGTCTAGCCATTGTTTGTTTTACCTTGTATACGCTAAATCACAGGGCCATGCTATACCATGCTGGGAATATGTACATAGCTTCAGACAACCATAGACTATTTTCCCCTTTGGGTTATGGCAAGATTCAGAAGGAAGATTTGGATAGTTGTTTGAAATCTACCTATTATGTCTAAGATATCTTCGATGATGATGAATTTGTTAGTAGGATTGGCAACTAATGAACTAAGTAGATTAAGAACAAACGACATATGATAATACATCAGAAATTTCAAAGTCCAAGAAATGAAATTGTTTTAAATGCATTTTTTAAAAAGACTTCATTTTCTAAAATAGACTTTGTTTCCTCGATAAGTTTTAGGTTCACAACAAAACGGAACAAAAACTACAGAGAATTTTCATACATAGCCTGTTCCCACACAGGCACAGCCCCCCACCCACTCACTATCAACATCCCCCACCAGACTGGTACATTCGTTAGAATCGATGAACCTACATTGACACATCATTATCACCCAAATTCTCCATAGTGTACATTCAAGTTCACACTTGGTGTTAGATATTCTATGGGTTTTGGCAAATGCATCCACCTTTATGGTATCATAGAGGGTAGCTGCAGGTGCATTGCCCTACAAAGCCTCTGTGTTCCACCTTTCCACTCTTTCTCTCCCCTTCCCCTGCCAACCACTGATCTTTTCACTATCTCATTAGTTTTGCTTCTTCTAGAATGCCATATAATTGGAATCAAAGAGTATATAGCCTTCTCATATTGGCTTCTTTCTCTTAGTAATATGCACTTAAGTTTCTTCCATGTCTTTTCATGGCTTCAGAGCTCACCTCTTTTTACTGATGAATAAGGTTTTATTGCCTACGTAGACCACAGTTTATTTATCCATTCACCTGACATCTTGGTTGCTTTCAAGTTTTGAAAATTATGAATAGAGCTACTATACACTCATGTGGCTGTAAGTTTTCCGTTCATTTGAGTAAATGCCTAGAAGGGCAATTGCTCGAGTATATGATAAAAGTGTGTTTGGCAGTAGGATACTGCCCACTGTCTTCCAAAGTGGCCATACCATTTTTCATTCCCACCAGCAATGAATGAGAGTTTCTGTTGCTCCACATTCCCACCAGCATTAGTGTTGTCATTGTTTTAGATTTTTACCATAGCTATGTGGTGGCATCTCATGGATGTTTTCATTTGCAATTCCCTAACGACATGTGATGTCGAGCACCTTTTTAAAGGCTTGTTTGCCATATGTTCGTCTCCTTTAGTAAGGTGTCTGTTCAGATCTTTTGCCCATTTTTTAATTGGGCTGTTTGTTTCCATGTTGTTGAGTTTTAAGAGTTCTTTGTATATTTTAGCTAACAATCCTTTATCAGATATATCTTTTGCAAATATGTTCTCTTTACGTATAGCTTGTCTTCTCATTCTCTTGAAAGTATCTTTCTCTGATCAGAAGTTTTGAATTTTAATAAAGTCTGGTTTATCAATTATTTCTTTCATGGACCATGCCTGTGGTGTTGAATCTAAAAAAGTATCACCTTATTCAAAGTCATCTAGATTTTTTCCTGTGTTGTCTTTTTGGAGTTGTATAATTTTGTGTTTACACTTCAGTCTGTGTCTAGGCTGATTTTTTTTCTTTTTTTTTTTTTTTNTTTGCATGTGACTATCCACTTGTTGCAACATCATTTGTTGAAAGATTATCTTTTATCCATTGTATTGCCTTTGCTCCTTTATAAACGTAAGCTAACTCTGTGTGGGTCTGTTTTGGGATCCTCATTCTGTTCCATTTATCTCTTTGTCTATTCTGTCACCAATACCACACTATCGTGATCACTGTGGCTTCATAGTGAGTCTTGAATTTGGATAGTGTCAGTCCTCCAGTTTTGCTCCTTCATTATTGCGTTGGATATTGTGTGTCTTTTGCTCCTTCATTTAAACTTTAGAATCAATTTGCTGATATCCACTGTTTTGGTATTTTGTTTGTTTAAAACTGAACATTTTAAATATGGTAATATTTAAACTCTTGAAATCAGATCTTCTCTTCCGAGGGTTGTTATTGTTGCTATCTGTTTAATGAATATCCTGAACTAATTCTCTAAAATCTGTATCCCTTGTTGTATCCACTGAAGTATCTACTCAGTTAATTTAGTAATCAGCAAATGATTGGACAGAGGTTTTCTTAGATACCTTCAACCAGTCCATCTCCCAGCCTTTGCTGAGGAGCTCTTTGTGCATGTTACAGTATGGCTTCAACATTCCAGCAGGGAACTGATAACTCTGCTTTAGTCTTGATTTCCTGCTTGTGCAAATCATCAAGGTTAGCTAAAGGTAGAAGATTAGGGCCAGCTCAGGTCTTTCCTGGGTGTACACACAGTTCTGCACATGTACTTGGCCTTCTAGATTCATAGGAATACATTGGACTCTTCCAAGTCCCCCTCCCCCAACAATGGACATCTCATTCCTCCAGCTATTCTTTTTAAGCTTTTTGGTTAGCATCTTGTTTGGCTCAACTGTTACTACCATTTCAGGCAACTGCCATGTTAGCTAATTACTACTGACTGTCTTTGACAGCGCCCTGGGTATAAGCTAGTTTCAGTGATGATTTGAGTCCAGTTAAATAAAGATAAGCCCTGTGAATGGGGGGTTTCAGGGAATTTCCAGACAGCTCAGATAATGACAATTCTTTGGCAGTGGAGTTTTGGGGAAGCGCAAACTCTTTCTCCCCTACTTTGATTGTGATGCTGTTGATTTTCAAAGCTCCTGCAAAGCTGGGGAAAAGGGCGAGTTCAAATGTCACAAAGCTCATTGTCCTTGCATATGTTTTACTGTTTTTCTTAAATAGACACTTAGTGTTACTTAGTTTGTTGCAAGCTATATCAATTTACCGCTTTCTTAAAAAGTTGATTTTGACAATAATTGCCAGTACTTTTGTTGATTTTATGAAGAGGTGGGGTTTTGGAGGTTTGTATTCTACCTTTTTCACTGATGTCACTCACTTGCATTATTTTTTTATTCAGCTTTATTTAAATATAATTTACATTCCAAAAAATCACCAAAGTATACAATTTGATGAATTTTGTCAAATGTATAGTTATGTAACTATCACCACAACCATGACATAAAATGTTTTTGGTTTTATTTTTTGTTTTTTTCAGCTACAGGGTCCTACTGTGTCATCCAGGCTGGAGTGCAGTGGCACAGTCTCTGCTCACTGCAGTCTGGACCTCCCGGGCTCAATCCTCTCACCTCAGCCTCCCTTGTAGCTGGGACTACAGGCTTGTGCCACCACACCCAGCTAATTTTTATATTTTTTGTACAGACAGGGTCTCTCTATGTTGCCCAGGCTGGTCTCAAGGTTCCTAGGCTCAAGCAATCTGCCCACCTGAGCCTCCCAAAGTTCTGGGATTACAGGCATGAGCCACCATGCCCACCCATGACCCAGAACCTTTCTGTGACCTCAAAAAGTCCCCCAGTGCTGGCATTTGGCAATCACTCCTCTGTTTTCTGTCAGTACAGTTTTGTCATTCCTGAAATTTATTTTACAAGTGGAGTCCTGTAGTATATGCTCTTTGTATCTGGCTTCTTTTATTTAGCATAATAACTCTGAGATTCATGCATCGTATTGTATGTATCAGTTATTAGTACCTTGAATTGTTGAGTATTCCATTGTATGGATATACCACAATTTTTATATCCATTTACCAGCTGACAGGCTTTTGGGCCATTTCTACTTTTTGGCTATCTTATGAATAAAGCGGCTATGAACATTCAAGTATAAACCCTTTTGTGGCCAAAAAAGATTTGTAAAAAGTACAAATCTTTTTATGGACATATGATTTCTTTTATCTCATATAAGTAGCTGAGAGTGGAATTGCTAGATAAAGTGCTAAAAATATACCTAATTTTATAAGCAACAACCAAACTGTTTTTCAAAGAGACTGTACCCCTTTGGAAGTTTCAGTAGTTCTGAATCCTTGCTAATACTTTTGTCAGCATTTTTAACTTAGGCATTCTGTTGTGTAGTGGCATCTCATTATGATTGTAATTTCCATTTCTTTCATGACTAATGATGTTGAACATCTTTTCATGTGCATATTTGTCACTTGTATATCTTCTCTTAAAAGTGACTATTCGAATATTCTGCCCATTTGAAAAATCAGGTTGTGGCCAGGTGTGGTGGCTCATGCCTGTATTCCCAGCACTTTGGGAGGCCAAGACACATGGATCACCTGAGGTCTGGAGTTTGAGACCAGCTGACCAACATGGTGAAACCCTATCTCTACTAAAAATACAAAAAATTAGCCAGGCGTGGTGGCGCATGCCTGTAATCCCAGCTACTTGGGAGGCAGAGGTAGGAGAATCACTTGAAACCAGGAGACGGAGGTGGCAGTGAGCTAAGATTGCACCATTGCACTCCAGCCTGGTCAAAAAGAGTAAAACTCCATCTCAAAACAAATAAAAAATTCAGGTTGTTTGACTTGTCACTGTGTTTAAGAGCTCTTTAGGTATTCTGAATATGAATCCTTTATCAAATTCATGTTTTGCAACTACTTTCTATCAAGTAGAAAAGCAATTTGTAAGGTACAGGCAAACATCTGAGTTTAGGGGCAATAAAAGCACCCAAAGCTACAAAGTCAAATCTACTTAGAGTCTTCAGCTTTAGAAAATAGTAAATAAGCTTCCTGCGTGTGTCAGAAAGTATAAGGCACATTTGAGTCTGTGGTATATAGAAGATGATTCCTTTGATGTCTTTTGTGTATGTCATAGATCAAAACGTTTTCGCAGAAAAGCAGAACAGAGTGTTTTGTTTGTGCTTCCAAACCATAATGGAAGAACAATTTTGCTGGATAAGTTCATTTTATAAATAACAGGCAATCTTTCCCTAAACAACCCAGTTACAGAGCCGCCAAATGTGCAGTATCAACCTTTTTTTTTTTCACTTCACATACCACTCTTAGGTAGACATACTAACACACATGGAATTGACCAAAGAGACAGGCTGAGAACCTGCCAAAGATGGTCTCAGATGAGATGGTCGGCTTCTGACCCAGCATTGCCTGGTGTATCTGACACTAATGAATGTGTCGTCAGAGAGGTACGTTGGAGATGGTTGAAAATGAGGAGAGTCATTAAACGTATTTCAGTCAGTGAGTGACATGAGAAAAAGTTGAGAAGTAGACCTGGTTTCACTGCAAAGCTTTAGAAGTGGTAGTGAAACCGATTAGGAGGCTGTTGTCTGAGTCCCGATAAACAACGACAAGAGACTGAATTAGGGCCAAAGGAGAGGCAAGCCTTCAAAGACATCATAGAGGTATAAGTGACAGGATTTGGCAATCAATGAATATAGATCGCGAAGGAGTAGAGCCTCAGGATGACATCATTTGGCCCGCTGGTGATGCTTTTAGTTAAGACAGTAAGTAGGGGAAATAAATTTTGAAGAGAATGCAAAATGTAACTCTGGGGCTCAGGTGAGATGCCTGGGCTGAAGACAGAGGACTAAGTATCATTCGAGTTTAATTTATGTTAAGATTCTTCACCAAAGCCATGGAGAATTTAAAAAAACATGGACGTCAGTCTGAATTCTAACAACAACAACAAAAATAGTTAAGAAGCAAGTACTGCTTGGTGGCAGGAAGGAGATAGTGTCCAGAGAGATGAGATAATTCATAATCTTGAATGTCAAGGATGAAAAGAATTTCAAAGAATGATGGGTACAAATTAGTGACTATTGCTATTAATAGGTCTTTGCTGAAAAGAAGCCATTGAATTTGATGGTTAGAAATTTGTTGGTCAAAACTGGAAGCAACCTAAATGTCCATCAGAAAGAGAATAGGTAACCCAATTGTGCGTCTTCATACCATGGAGTACTACTCAGCAACTAAGCTGAATGACTGTTAGCATATTCAGCAACATGAGTCAATCTCACAAACATTGTGTTGAATGAAAAAACAATCATTCAAAAAATATATACTATTTAATTCTACTTACACAATGACCAAGAAGAAGCAAAACTAATCTATGGATGACAGAAGTCAGAAAGAGGGGCTGGGTGTGGTGGCTCATGCCTGTAAGCCCAAGTGCTTTGTGAGACTGAGGCAGGAGGATCACTTGAGGCCAGGAGTTTGAGACCAGCCTGGGCAACATAGCAAGATCCTATCTCTACGAAAAAAATACAAGAAGTAGGAGGGCATGGTAGTAGGCACTCGTAGTCCTAGCTACTTCAGAAGCTGAGACAGGAGTTTCCCTTGAGCTCAGGAGTTCAAGGCTGCAATGAGCTGTGATCATGCCACTGCACTCCAACCTGGGCAACAGAGTGAAACCCTCCTCTGAAAAAGAAAGAGAGACAAAATGAGAGAAAGATAGAGAGGAAGGAAAGAGGGAAGGAAGGAAGGAATGAGAGGGAAGGAGGGAGGGAGAGAGGGAGGAAGGAAGAGAGAGAGAGAGAAAGAGAAAGAAAGAAAGAGAGAGAGAGAAAAGAAAGAAAGAAAGAGAAAGAAAGAAAGAAAGAGAGAGAAAGAAAAAGAAAGAAAGAAAAGAAAGAAAAGAAAGAAAAAGAAAGAGAGGAGGAAGGAAGGAGAGTGAGGGAGGGAGAGAAGGAAGGCAGGGAGGCGGGGAGGCAGGGAGGCAGGGAGGCAGGGAGGAAGGGAGGGAGAAAGGAAGCCCCTGTACCCCTGTGAGTGGTAGGAGGGAATGTGATGGTGGAAAGAAGTGATATTTAAGGAGCACAGAAAACTTGATGTGAAGAAGTGGGTTTTTTTTGTTGTTGTTACTGTTTTGGTCAGGGGTCAAAGATGAGACATTGAGCACCTGAATTTGCTTGCTTCTAAATTCTCAGTAATTTTCAAAGAGACATTTCTTTACAAAAGCCAAAGTCTATCCAGGGAGAGAGATCACAACCATAACATTTTCCAGGCAGAGAAATGGAAACATGTAGTAGAGGACTTGAGCACATACACACACACACACACACACACACACACACACACACACATACACACACACACACACACACAGAATCTAAGTGGTCACTGGTTGAAGTCATA
>NW_016107423.1:1487652-1515235 GCF_001604975.1 Cebus imitator | reverse complement strand
TCTAAGAGGCATGTATCCAGGGAAATTACAATGATAGACTCTGATATGATAGGAAACACTTCGAGTCAGGGAAGCAGTTGGGTTTGAATTGAGAGATGAGCACATAGAAAACTAAGGAAACAAATAAGATGCTTGTTTACTCCAGGAATAACAAAACACTGAGAATGAAAGGAAAGATAATCAGAGTATTACATATTCTAAATAGCATTCCATGGTCATAATTAACACTATTAATTTATCCAAAAAAACATGAAATTATGACATAACTACATTTGAAAGAGACAGAGTGAGTGTATGTGTGTGTGTGAATGTGTGGTGTGGGGTCTGTGTCGGGGGTGTGAGGGGTGGGAATAAGTAGTAAAAGAAAACAAACTCTCATCTCTCATAGAACAGCCGATTGGTAATAATTTGACCGGAAAGATCAATAAGTGACAGCACAAACATGTTATTAAAAGTAAACACCACAATGGCCAGACTCGGTGGCTCACATCTGTAATCATAGCACTTTCGGAGGCTGAAGTGGGAGGATCACCTGAGGTCAAGAGTTTGAGACGAGCCTGTCCAACATGGTGAAACTCCGTCTCTACTAAAAATACAAAAATTAGTCCAGCGTGGTGGTGGGTGCCTGTAATCCCAGCTACTCGGGAGGCTGAGGCATGAGAATCACTGGAACCCAGGAAACAGAGGCTGCAATGAGCCAAGATTGTGCCACTGCACTCCAGCCTGGGAGACAGACAGAGACTCATTCTCAACAACATCAACAAAAAGAATTAAACGCCAAAAGAAACAGAATTATCTCCACAGGCATTCATGATTGTGATTTTTAAAAGCAATCAAGTAAAGCAAAATAATGAGTATTTGCAAAGAGAATTTCATGAATATTAGAGTGCAGAAGGTTAAAGAGTGAATGAAAACTGAGCATGTAATCAACAAATTGAGATGTGAAAGACAGGGGAATGTTAGGGTAGTTGGTCTAGTTACTTGGTGAAAAGACAGAAGTGAAGGAGAATTGATAGGTTGCTTGATTATGGTTCTTTGGGTAGCTAACTAATTGGTTAGTCAGCTTGTTTAAGACAGGAGTGGGCTCAAAGAAAAGCAGGCAGTTGAGAGAGATTGCAGATGTCAGAGGGAATAAACGAGGTGACAACGTCCCAGATGAAGTGGTGGATGTGAAATGAAAACAAGGTTGAGGCGTTGGCTTTGATAAAGAATAGGACTATCTTCTCCTGTAAACCAGAAGACTAGTGGGATGAATAAGCTCATAGATACAATTTAGGGTGAAAAAGATTATTAAAAGAATTCTTATCTAATAGCTTATATTTTCTCACTGGCAATGGTGGCTATGTCATGTGTTGAGAGAATAAATCTTTTTGGTGGTCTGAGATTGGGAGCCAACCAGAGGAGAAATAAAATGAAAGAAATGCAGAGTAACATCTTGGAGAGTCTAGCTGAGGGTGAAAATCAAAATGTATTTATTAGCACAGGCTGCCATGAGGAAACACCACGACTGAGTGGCTTAAACAACAAATTCATTTTCTCACGGTTCTGGAGGCTGGAAAGTTCAAGATCAAGGTGCTGGCAGGGTTTGGCTCCTGGTAAGGGTCCTGTGACCTGTAGATGTCTGCCTTCTCACTGTGTCCTCACATGCAGAGAGAGAGAGGGAGCTGTCTGGTATCTCTTCTTACAAGGACATGAGTCTTCTGGGATCAAAGCTCCTCCCTGGTGACCTCATTAACCGTTAATCATGTCTTTACTCCAAATCAATCACGTTGGGCATTAGGGCTTCAACATCTGTATTTTGGAGCAACATAGTCAGATTATAGCATGTATAATTAAGCACTGTAATGTGAGTTATTTTCCACCTATACCCAACCGCCTGATGTCAGGAGAAAAGACACATGGTGTGTTGATCCATGCTTAGAGAGTAACAGGATAGACGATGCAAGGTCAAGGTGGCCAACAATTTGAGGGGCTGGTGAAAGTGTGGCTAAAATGATTGGCCATGGATTCCAGGAACAGTGGAAAGAGAAGGCAGAAAAGGGCTGGCTTTAGATTAGGGAAGAGGCAGGGATTGGTAGGCTTGGCGGTAGAGTCCTTACGGTCAGGAGGCTGGAGAACAAATGGGAACGATTTTAAAGCATACCTTCTGTGGGCGCAGTGCTGTCTGACATAATTGGTTGTTCCTGCAGTTTCAGCTTTACTGGAAACAAAGGAGGATTCACTGGAGACATTTAAATTCATTAATGAAAGTAATTATCACATTTTTCTTTCATTTTAGACGACTAAATACGTTGAACAAGTGTGCCTCAATGAAACTTGATGTGAACTTCCAAAGGAAAAAGGTAGGTGCCCACACCTTAATAAGAATGTGGCTATACCAATGGATGCAGCCTGCATTCATTGATTAGAAACAACATGAAGTCTGGACGCAGTGGTTCGCGCCTATAAACCCAGCACTTTGAGAGGCCAAGGCAGGAGAATCACTTGAGCACAGGTGTTTTAGACCAATCTGAGCAACATAATGAGACCCTTGTGCCTACAAAAAAATAATAATAATGAATTAGCTGGGCATGGTGGCTTGTGCCTGTAGTCCCAGCTATTGAGAGGCTGAGTTGGGGCCCTCACTTGAACCCAGAAGGTAGAGGCTGCAGTGAGCCATGATTGTGCCACAGCACTCCAGCCTGGGCAACAGAGTGAGACCATGTCTCCAAAAACAAACAAACAATAAAAAACATGAACCTAAGCAAAATTTTGAAATGCCTGACCATCCATGTGGATTCTCCATATCCCATTTCGTTTTATCATGACCAGCTAAATAAGTCTATTATAAACTCAGGCTGAAATCTGTTTGTTTCACCATTTCATTTTGCTTTCTTTTTTATTAGAGGGTTTGCATAAAGATGTCAAATATCTCAATGCTTTATGGTGATCTTTTAGAAGTGTCCATTGTAAATGTCAACCCCTTATTAGACTCAAATGCTTCACAGCAATGAGTAGATTAAAAGTTCAGAAAGGATCCAGGGGTCCATGGCGAGTATCTTCTGGCTCATTTTTCCCAGCAGTGTTTTATTTCATGCACGTGTCAAGATGCATCCACTATCAGGCAGATTCAGTTGCTAATGTATGAGGGAGCCAGGGGACAGTGTGACAAGATCCTGAACCTGGCTCATCTTTCACCATTCTCTCCACTGCGCTCTTCGCTAGCCACGAGGAATTCGGTTTCGTTTGAAAAGTCACTATGCTCCCTCCCTGTCACGGGACTTAGTATGTGCTGCTTCCTCTTTATGGACCAAGACTAGAGATGTCAGTTTTGAAATAAAGCTGTACTTTATTGAATATGTACTGTTTTCTACGAGCTAGATTATGTACTTACCACACATCATCTCATTTAATCCGTTGAGACGGGGCTTCTCTGTTTTCTATGTAAGGAAAGTAAATCTTGAACAAGCTAGGTCGTTGCCCACAATCTTGCAGCTAGCAGCGGAGCAGGGTTTCTACCTCAGGGATGTCTGACTCCAATATTGAGGCTCCTAGCCACCATGCTATACTGCCCCTCTTTCTCACTGAATGGATTCTTTTTAGGAAATTCACAATTAGGATCCTCAACTACTTTTTTCATTTACCATCTCCACTATGTAGCAAGTCAAGCCTCCATCTATTTTGAAGGATCAGAGAAAACATCTTTGAATCAAAAGAAAGTGTTCTTTATCCTGGTCCACACAGAGAAATAATTAAAGCCAAAGAATTTTAAGTTGCTCCTAAGTAACCTAATCTTTAAAAATAACTTTAACCTGAATTTTTGCTCTAAAATAACACCAAAAAAAAAAAAATCAAATGAATTTTGGTGGACCTCACCTTAAAAACAATTTGAGATTTGAGCTGGAAACCAAAGATTTAAGCTAAGGAGGTAAAACAGTGAAAAACAATATCCAGAGAAATATTAAAACATGAGCAGTTTGTCCAGGCCAAAGACAAATTAAAAATGTGGGAATAAATCTCCCAACAGCTGTCTGGCTGAATAGACCCCTTGAGAAGCAGACATACGATTTGAAGCATGAGGGTCAGATGTTGTTTTGATTGGAACACATGGTTCCTATTAAAGTGAACACAGCCATGCCTGTGTGTCTAAAGTGTGGGTCCTCAAATGGCTGGTCTATACGGCTGCCTATACCGACCATTAGCTGTACTGCATCACAAAAGAAAATGCCAAAAACTAATGACATGAGTTGTTTTCCACACAGTGGAGTGATTGGATTTTTACCATCACCAGCTTTTGAAAACCCACAGGCAAGATGGGCTTGAATAACATTTGTTCAGCTCTTTGTGCCTTACCTTCACAAAGCTCCTCTGTAAATCGGTCGCTTCGGTATTCTGACCTTAATGCCGTCTTTATATCGGATCTAGTGGTACGCACCCTTAAAGCCCCTACTTAGCTATAAGCCTCAGAATGCATGCGCTTGAATAAAATATTGCTTTTCACATCGTGAATTGGAGAGTCATGGCCTGAATTTTCCAATGAATAATGCTGACATGTGGTCTCCACCTACTTATGAATCTCAATAATGACCAGAATCTGTGGCCAGATTGAAGCAACCACTCAGGAGCCGCTGTGTTGTGACACCCACTTCTGTGATCTTCCTTCTACACAAGCTGTAGGCTTTATTTACTCCTTCATTTTACTGTGAAAAAGTAAGGAAAAAAATGAATAGGAGCTAAGACTAGGCCAAATGATCAGAAATAAGAAAGGAGACTTGAGAGTTGAGCACCTCATGAAAAGCTTCAGCCAACTTCAGAATTTATTTATTTGGAAGGAGAATAAGCAACATTTCCTCTGGATATGTCCCCATGTTAAGCCATCCAAGAAATAGAAATAGACACCCCATCTCCAATCTGCAGAGTCCCAGACTTATTTAATTCTGCAAAAAGTCATCCCCAAACAGCTGAACTGTCTGGGGTCACTATCATTTTCCACGGGGCTGTCGGGCCTGTGAAAGGGTTTATGGGGGCTGGCTCATCAGTTTGTGAGGTTAGCAAAAGCTGACACACGGCTTCCTCCCTGCCAGGCACTATTCCTTGTCCTGAACTCCATGTCACAGATGCAGAAATGGAGGGGCTTGGCACTTGCGCAAAGCCACACAGAAATAGCAAAGGCAGGACTTGAATCCAGGCAATCTGGCAGCGGACTTCCCCTCCTCACCTTTCAGATATATTCCGAGACAAACCGGAGCCTGGGTGAGCCTCTAGCCCTTGGCCTGAAATCTACAAGAGTCTCATGTTTCCTCAGCAGTACATTCAGCTCACTGTGTGTTGTTTTTATAAGAGGTATGTTCTTGCCATCTGTACCCAAGTCCACAATTTATTTATTTTCTTCATGGCAATTGTATTTAATCCTGTAGGTTTTGGTGGGCTGACACAAGGAAGGAAGCAAAAAATCCAGAAGTAGGTGGCGAAGATGAAGGCCTTTGCATGCCTGGTTAGGCAGACCCCTTTCTGATACATGAAATGCCACTTCCAAAGCACTAGGAGAAATGACATCATCCCTACCCTCCCACAACAGAGTTTCTAACCATTTTGCACAAGAGAAAAGTTCCTTTAAGGCTTCGAGATGACCTTCCCTGCCTCTACATAGAGTCAGGTGGTGAAGAGTATTGTTGAATTTAGCTGCATACCTCACTGGAAGACTAACAACCCACGCAAGAGCATTTCAGGAGACAGGACACCAGTGCTTCTGCCACCTGTGGCTCTGGCTCTCCCTGTGGCATTCCTAGTGGCCCAAACAGGCTACCAAACAGGCAGGCCTGGCCACGTAGCTCCAGTTGACATCTAAATTTCTATGTGACTATGGATGAGTTGCCTTTTGCAGCTGTGGATTCGTGTGGGTTCCTGTTTCCAGTGTAAAGATATGGCCAAATTCCATTTTTTTTAAAAAGTCCTTCTTTATGGAATGTCTGGTTGGCATCTGTTTCTGAGGAATATATAATTTCACTGAAGAATGTTCTCGTTTTTAGAAAAAAAAAAAAAAAAAAAAAAAAAAGGCCAAACAGTGGAGACTCATCTAAATTAAAAACACCAAGACACACACAAAGCAGCTTTTCTCAGGAAAATGTTTCTTCCTTGTTATTACCCACAAAATTCACACTTGCTCTATGATGACATTGAAGTCTCCTGATTAAGGTGTTCATATGCTTCAGCTTCAATTCAAAGTAAAAGCTGGAGACTGAAGACTCCAATTAGGCTGTTTATTGAATGAGGAAAGAGAAGGACGTATATCCACATAGGACTCTTACCTTTCCTCTTACCTAAGAATATGTCTCAAGAGAGAAAGAGTAGCTTCCAAAGAAGCTTCTGGTTGAAGTTATAGTTTTAATAAGGCTCTCTGAAATCATGACCAAAGGTGGAAAGCAACACAGAAACCATGACTAATTGCCACCTTGCAGCCAGCACCTCCTGGCCTGAATGCCATCAGCATTTCAGAGGCACTGCAGTGTTGACAAGGGGCCCGGCTGCCACCCCCACACTCCCCACTGCCTTGCAACTCCCCGCATCTCCCACCAAATGAGACACCTCCTGGCAACTGCAAAGAGCAGTCAAATGAGAGAAAAACAACCTTTTAGTCCATCATTCCCTTGGCTAGAGAGTATTAACAGCCTTGAATTGCAGATAATTACATGTGAATGTCCTAAAACTGTAGGGCCTTTGTGTAGAAAGGATCTTCTGTCTTGTTTTCCAACCTCCCACTCACTCACTGCAGGATTTGACTCTTAGAGCATCCCTCTCCCTCACAATTTGCCGAGCCACTGTTTATTATAAGCTTCTCAACATGATGAGCTTTTCACATGGCAAGGCATTTTGTTTTATTCTACAGACTAGAAAGGCCTTCCATATGATAAGCTAGTAGCTGATTCCTTCTAAATTGGCCCATCTGAGCCTAGCTTTTTTCTCTGGAGAAGCAAAGAATATGGATTTCCCCATTCACTCAGCAGCTCTTTAGCTCTGCCCTTCAGAACTGGAATCAGCAAACTGCTGCTCCTGCTTTCATAAATAAAGTTTTATTGGATCAATAGCTGTGCCCATTCATTTCACAACAATGGCAGAGCTCATTAGGTGAGGGAGAGACCTTATGGCCAATACACCTAAAATATTTATGATATGGCCCTATACAGAAAACATTTTCTGACCCACGCTCAATCTAGAAGAGTTTCCCAACTATCTGTGGTGAATGACTGGTTTTCTTACCTTATTTTTTTCCAGTCTGCCACAGACCAAGATACTTTTGTGAAATTCAATACAAATGAATTATTAGAAATATGAACTTTAAAAAATTACAGAAACAAGCCTTAATGGTTTATTGTTAGGCTCAACTGACACAAACGTGCATGCCGATAAATATAATCAAAACAAATATAACAGGGAATAGGGATGCAGGATTTTTCTCAACCCCTCTTTGCCAGCCAGAAACTTCTGCACTGCTTTCTGGAACCATTGAAGGACAGGAGGGCTACAGCTTACAGCTCCTTTCACCCCCCCCACCCCCAAAATTTTCCGTGTCTCCCAGGTTCTTGTCCCACATCAAAGAAGAATGAGGTTATGCTGACAATTAAAGGGTGAAGAGGGTAGAGAAGAGTTTTATTGAGTGACAGAACAGCTCTCAGTGGAGACAGGATGCAAGGGTGGTCCCAAAGTCGGGTGGTTTTCTCCCCCAGTGTGGCTGGGTCTGGGCTTTTATAACCTCGGAATGGGGGATTGCATGCTGATTGGTTTGTGAGTGTGCAAAAAAGCTAAAACAAAGACACCAATCAAAGGTGGGCATGACAGTGTAAAAAAACTAATTAGGGAAAGGTAGGCATATGTAAATTAGGTGAGGGAGAGGATCAATCAGATTAAAACAAAGGCACCAAAGGTAGGCACAACAGTGTAAAAAAACTATTAAGGAAGGGTAGGTATATGTAAAATAGGTGAAGGGTGGGAATCTGTCAGAGGAAAGCATGCCAAATGGGAAGAGAGGCTCTCAATCTAGTCTGTGGATTTGTAGCTTGGCTTTCAGCCTTCAAACTGCCTTTGGCTTGAAGGTGCAGTTTCACCAGGAACCTGCACCTATCTGCCTAGGCATTTGACAGTCTCCTGCTGCTATCAATAGAAAAGAATTACAAAAACTGTTCAGATTTTTATTGAAAGTGTGCATATATGTGATTAATACAAAGAATCACAATTGTGCTCATACCATTTTTGTCGTTCATCTGTCATAACTGAACAAAAAGTTTATTTTAAAATAGTTTTAAAGTAAATGCCCTCAAATTGAATGCCTATATGCACACTTTGAACAAATACTTTGACTAAAGTGTATAAGATATATATTTTTGGGGGGTGGAGTCTTACTCTGTCACCCAGGCTGGAGTACAGTGGCACGATATCAGTTCACTGCAACTTCTGCCTCCCAAGTTCAAGCGATTCTCCTGCCTCAGTCTCACAAGTGGCTGAGACTACAGGCATGTGCCACCACACCTAGCAAATTTTTGTATTTTTAGTAGAGATGGGTTTCACCATATTGGCCAACTGATGTCAAACTCCTGATCTCAGTTGATCTGCCCGCCTGGGCTTCCCAAAATGCTGGGATTACAGGCGTGAGCTAATGCACCCAGCCATAAGATTTTTAATGTGACAGTGAGTTTCTTGTTTGTTATCTAAGTTAGGTAGGATTCATAACAATGCTACTCATGGGGAATAATGTATATCTAAAAATCTTTTGTTTGAGTACCAATCATCATAGAGAAACCAGTGAAAATAGAGGGTTTTAAGGCAAGTTAAAAGTTTGGGCTATTCCATATCACCTACAACTTTAGGGTATTCCATTTCACCTTTTATTCAAAATGATGTTAAGTGGTGCTATATTTCCAAAATTCATCTTCAGTCTTTCATCTCTAGCCAGTTCTTATAATTGCAAAGTTACAAACTTAGATTACCTGCAAGACAGTGGATCCTGTACATTATACACTTTGGGTTATGGTAAGCAAACTAACCTTGAATTGGCACGTGTTGTGTATCAGATTGACCACACACCAGCAGCATACAGCTCTCACTCATAGGGCTCACCGTTTAAATCTGCCTACACCCAAACTGGTCTCTACTCTATTGAGTAAGACAAAGCCACTGATTATGAGCTTACAGGGCACAGTGTGTCAAATGGTGACAAATGGTTTTAATGCTTACTCTCAATTTCCGTAGCTATCTCATTAAAGATCAAGTCTGGAGACTGGCATCCCCCTGACCACACTCAGAGTAGCACTATCTAGAGTTCCTCATTTCTAAATCAATCTATTCATTCTTTTAATTATCCATCCCAGGAGGTTGTGGTTCTTAGATCCTTGGTCATTCTGACTACTCTTCTCTAGAAATCAACCCCTTAAAATGTGGCATATGGAAAGAACCCATTGTTCCTGATGTAAGTGACCAGTGCAGAATGCAGTGGGGGCTGACCTTTTGAGTCTTGGGATCTGTGCTCTGGTCATGCATCCTAAGGTTAGTGCCTTTGTTTAGTAGCCATATTACATGGCTATGTCACATTAAGTTATATCTGCCAGAACTCTCAAGTCTATGAATAAATAGGAAGGTCTGCTGAACTATGTTTGTTTCATCCTGCCATCCTATAGTTGATTTTTGAAGTTAGAGTCATTATATTTTAAATTGTGAAATTTCATCTTATTAACAGGTCATCCTTCACTTCTCTTAAGCTCTATACACTTCTCAATATTGCTCTTCTTTAACAACAATAACTAGTTTCGTCTGTCTGGGGTTTATATGGTATTTTCACATATGGTCCCATTTGGTTCTGTTGATAAATCGTCCTAGATGTGCATTATTATTGTTTTTATTTTATAACTGAGAAAACTGAGTCTCAAAGAACCATTAGCAAATAGACTTATACCATCTTTACAGTTTAAAAACACGAGTTCTGACCCATTCAGGTTCCTCTTAATATGGTCATAACCTTGAGACATTCTTCCTTCGGTTATTTACAGTCTTTTAGTCACACACTTTGGAGGAGTTACTCAACCAGTTACTAACAAAACTCTCTGCAGCAGGCTTGTCCAACCCTCAGCTCATGGGCTACATGTGGCCCAGGACAGTTTTGGATGTGCCCCAACACAAATTCATAAGCTTTCTTAAAATATTATGAGTGTTTTTGTAATTTTTTTAAGCTCATTAGCTATCATTAGTGTTAGTGTATTTTATGTGTAGCCCAAGACAATTCTTCTTCTTCCGACATGGCCCAGGGAAGCCAAAAGATTGGACGTCACTGTGTAGCATCTAGCTAGTAAGCCATATTGTCCACAACATGAGAACTTTTTTCAGTTTCCTTGCTGAAATTCTGATGTTCCATGTCCCTGGTATGTCCATGATCAACTAAACCACTGAGACAGGAGAATAAAATTAGCTTGATGTGTCCTTTTCTTTATAAGCACATTTACTCCTAGAGATTTCCATTTTGCATTTCTAAATAATCACAAGCTATTCATTGTTAAAATTATCAAACTCAAAAAATTATCAAACAGAGGAAATCTGATAATCTCTTTTAAACGATCAGTACACTTCCATAAATACCACTGGAGAGTCTGCTACGTGCCTGATGCTCTGTGGGTCTCGAGTGTGTACAAAAACCTTAAATTCTACTGCAATGTGTTTTTCATACCGCAGATCATGGCCCCTCGGTAGGTTGTCAAGTGAATTTGGTGGATCACAAACAACAATAAAACAAAACAAACAAACAAACAAAAACAGACTAAACTAGACTAAAAAGGATTAGAATACAAACAAACAAGGATAATTTCTTAAGCATTTTTTTTTTGCTTTAGTGTAGTCAGTATATGTGCCCTGAGTTGTGATGGAAAATAGATTTTTTGTTATATGTCACTATCAAATAGTTTGAAAGATCCATCATTGGTGGAAGAAACAGATACACCATTTCAATACCCTTTGGGGCATACGATGTCATTGTAGGCACAGGATGCCAAGGAAGAATGGTCATTTTTTTCTCTGTTGCATTTTGTTTTTTATTGCTTTGGTTTTTGTTTGTTTGCTCTGGTTCAAGCAACGTAAATACTGCAAAAACTTCCCTAAGTTTGCCTTTTCTCCCAGGAGATCGCTGCTTTTTCACATACCTTAGTTGGGCTGTAAATATCTTCTTGTTGGCCAAAGGGAGTATAATAAGCTCTTAGAGACCAGCAGACAGGGCCAGGCTTTCCCGTCCCAGGCCACCGTGCCCAGCTTGGCATGTGTTCTTAACCTAAATAAAGGAATCCCTATCCAACTAGTATGTGGTGTGCTGGCATCCTAACCAGGTTTGAGAGAGGTAGTTGGGGCCAACACTAAATGTTGTAGTTTCTATTTTTAAATATCTATATTATCTTTAAAGTCATATCCTTTTTTTGCCTTCTCAAAAACTCTTTGCTAAAAGGGCTTTTTCACAGTCCTTATTTAATATCAGTTTCTCACTATCTTTCTAAAATGCAATACAAAAATCCAGTAAGTTCAACGTTCAGCCTATCATGGTGCCTTGTGTATAAATGACACTCAGATATCAGTTTTTGTTATATCAATCACAGGAAAAGAGGGAGTAGAAAGTACTAGTAATAAAGTATATTTTGAGTCATCATTCTGGAGTCTTGCCTTTTTTCCACTTGTACAGTTACAACTTTCTAAACTCTTTCACCAGAGCTTTATACAACTTTTAAAAAATCAAAGGTAATTTTCCACTGTGATCTCAATGCTATAGAATTCTTGTTTGTTTCTTTTTCTTTTCTTTTCCTTTTAAGAGACAGGGTCTTGATATGTTGCCCCAGCTGGACTCAAACTCCTAGGCTCAAGAGACCTTCCACCTCTGACTCCCAAGTAACTAAGATTACAGATGCGAGCCACTGTGTTAGTCCATTTTTCATCCTGCTGATAAAGACATACCTGAGACTGGGTAATTTATAAAGAAAAAGAAGTTTAATAGACTCCCGGTTCCATGTAGCCAGGGAGGCCTCACAATCATGGTAAAAGGTGAAAGGCACATCTTACATGGCAGCAGACAAGAGGGAATGAGAGCCAAGCAATAGGGGTTTCCCCTTATAAAACCATCGGATTTCATGAGACTTATTCACTACCACAAGAACAATACAGGGAAAACCATCGCCATGATTCAGTTAACTCCTACCAGGACCCTCCCATAACATGTCAACATGTGGGAATTATGGGAGCTATAACTCAAGATTAGATTTTGGTGGGAACACAACCAAACCATATCAGCCACCGGACCTGACTTCTAAGCTATAGAATTCTTAACAGTACGTTGGCTTTGTACTTGCTTTCACTTTAAACTTGAATGTTCAAGTTTGTTATTTAGTCCAACCTACATAGAAACTAGGTTTTGAGGGAATGAATAAGAATAGGAAGATCCCTACAATGATTAACTGTGCATCTGCTTACGTTTCCTTAAAAACAAAACACTGCAAGGTTAAGGTGGATGCTGGATACGTAAAAAGATTGATAAGCAACTGAACAAACATTGAAAGATACAAATAAGCAGGTGTTTCAGTGAGGGACTGCTGAATGCACTACCTTATTTAATCCCTTCAGCAAGCCTATGAGGCAAGACCTGCTGTAATCTCATATTATAAGTGACAGAAACTTACTTAAGTGAGGGTAAGTAGCTTGTGGACAGTCACCTAGTTCTGAACTGGTATCACTGACACTTGGAACCAGGTCTTAAAACTGAACGCCCAAGTAGAATAAAATAAATTTAATTCAATTCACAAAAGAATAAGCAACTATTATTTCCTTGGCATGGAGAGGCTAGACACATGAATAAATATGTTTATATGGATGAAACAAAGAAACACAGGTCCTGCTCTTTTTTTTTTTTTTTTTTTTTTTTTTTTTTTTTTTTTTTTTTTTTTTTTTTTTTTTTTTTTGGAGACAGGTTCTCACTTTGTTGCTGAGACTGGGGGGTGCAGTGGTGCCATCACAGCTCAGCTCACTGCAGCCAGCCCGGCTCTTGATGACCCTACCTGTAACAGCTGAGCGTGGAGGTTCTCAAGCAGGAGGCTTCTAAACTATAAAAACAAGAAATCATATGATTCTATTTGGACTACACTGTGGAAAGCTGTTGAGATGGGGAAGATGCTGGAGACAGGGCTTCTCCCACATTTTCACTATCACAGATCCAGGGAGAGGTGGCAAGGGCCTATGCTAAGGGAATGAGAATGAAATTACGAATGAGGGAACACATTGGAAAATCAGTTCAAAATTGGGTCTTGGTGATATGCTTGGTGAGGATGAGGCAGGATCTGATGATTCAGTTCATTTCGGAAGGAACCCATATGCTCTAGGTCAATGTCTGTGCTGGGCCCAAGGCTATGCAAAGCTAAGCAAGGCCATCTCCAGCCTCAGGGAATGCAGACGCTGCTCTCTCAGGGGCTGCAAATTCAGGCAGAAACAAGACAGCTAGAGTCAATGTGTGAGACACAGAGCGTAAGACAGTGCCAAGCTGTGGGGACCCACCGCGGCCACACAGAGGCGTGCACTCTGCCAGCGGTGTTCCGACTCGGAGTTAATTCGACAGAAAATGACTGCTCATGCAAAGTAGCCACATTGGACTATCATCAGATAGTGATCTCCAGAATGGCTCTCTCCTTCCTACCTAAAGAATATCAGTGGGTCATTTTGCTGTTACCTTATCCAGGAAATACACAATAAGAATCAAGCGCAGGAGACTAAAATAGGGAGTGTTAGCCTTGAGATATACCGACGCTGAGATTCAGAAGAGGCAAGCTGGAAATACGGTCCCTGGGGCTCAGTGAAGAGGTTTCTGAAAGAAGTAAGTGCCTTTTATGGCAGAGTTGAGTTTCTGTGTGAAAAAGAAGACTGCAGGTGCTTCATATTTAGACCATCTAGTCTGATGTAATTATACCCTCTTTGTAATCAGTCAGGGAAAACTTCTTAGAGAGGAAGGAAGGAAACATTCAACACCACTATAAAAATGGGAAGGAAGGAAGGTTGACAAGTTGAGAAGAGTCCTCTGGCCACCCGGAGGACGGGTATGTACAAGACAGTGAAAGTGATGGAAAGCTTAGTGGTGCCCACGCAGCCCACAACACCTGTGCATGGGAGGACAGAGGGAAAGGAGGTGGAGGACCGCGCAGGGCTGCCCTCAGCATGCCCAGAGTTCCTGCCTCAGCCACACTGTCTGCTAACGAGCATCTTCCTTGGTGTTCCGCAGGGTGACGACTCCGATGAGGAAGATCTTTGTATCAGCAACAAATGGACTTTCCAGAGAACCAGTCGCAGGTGGTCTCGTGTGGACGACCTCTACACCCTGCTCCCTCGAGGAGACAGAAATGGGTCACCCGCAGGCACGGGGATGAGGAACACGACCAGCAGTGAGAGTGTCCTCACAGACCTGAGCGAGCCTGAGGTCTGCTCCATTCACAGTGAAAGCAGCGGGGGCAGCGACGGCCGCAGCCAGCCGGGCCAGTGCGGTACCGACAGCCCGGTCATGCTGGATGCCCCACTGGTCAGCAGCAGCCTCCCGCAGTCCCCCAGAGACATCCTCAGCCACCCCTTCCACCCCAAGAATGAGAAGCCCACCAGGGCCAGGGCCAAATCATTTTTGAAACGCATGGAAACTCTCCGAGGGAAGGGAGCCCATGGGAGGCATAAGGGGTCAGGGCGGACAGGTGGCCTGGTGATCAGCGGGCCCATGTTGCAGCAGGAGCCAGAGTCCTTTAAGGCCATGCAGTGCATCCAGATTCCAAATGGAGATCTCCAGAATTCGCCGCCACCTGCCTGCAGAAAGGGGCTCCCATGCTCCAGCAAGTCGAGTGGCGAGAGCAGCCCGTCAGAGCACAGCAGCAGCGGGGTGAGCACGCCCTGCCTGAAGGAACGCAAGTGCCACGGGGCCAACAAGCGCGGGGGCATGTACTTGGAGGACCTGGATGTGCTGGCAGGGACAGCACTGCAGGATGCAGGGGACCAAAGCCGTACGCATGAGTTTCACTCCCAAGAGAACTTGGTGGTGCATATTCCCAAGGATCACAAACCAGGAACATTCCCCAAGGCGCTTTCTATTGAAAGCCTGTCTCCCACAGACAGTAGCAATGGGGTTAACTGGAGGACCGGTAGCATCTCCCTGGGCAGACAGCAGGTTCCTTGTGCCAGGGAGTCCAGGCTCATGGCATCCTGCCACAGAGCCAGCCGAGTCAGTATCTATGACAACGTCCCTGACTCCCATCTGTATGCCAGCACAGGAGATCTTTTGGACTTGGAGAAAGATGACTTCCTCCCTCACTTGGATGACATTCTGCAGCATGTCAACGGGATCCGGGAGGTAGTAGATGACTGGTCCAAAGATGTTTTGCCTGAACTGCAAACTCATGATACGTTGGTTGGGGAACCTGGCCTATCCCCCTTTCTGCCTCCTAATCAGATCACCTTAGATTTTGAAGGTAACTCTGTCTCAGAAGGTCGGACCACACCCAGTGATGTGGAAAGAGATGTAACATCTCTTAATGAATCTGAGGCTCCAGGGGTCAGAGACAGGAGGGATTCTGGTGTAGGGGCCTCTCTGACCAGGCCAAACAGGTAGGTGGCATGCACTTGTGAAATGATTTTTCATCCATTTCCTAGTAATTGTGTTCTGTTTATTTTTTTAACAAACATGCAGAGTATTTACTAAACGCCTGACTCTAAGTGGTGTGTGTGATTAGGAATTGTTTGAACAGAAGTATGACTTCTGGTACAGATATCATGGTGATTGAATCCATGTTAACTTATATTCATTTTCTGCCTATCATTTATTTCTATCTTAGTTTTATCCAAAAAAAATATTTTGAGCTTCTTACATGCAAAGCATTATACCAGGCACCATATGCAAGGAATCCTGCATAACCAAGACCCAGTTCCCAGGCATAGCCTCTTCCCCTGACCTTCCTGTGATACATTCATCAAAACGTGTCTTCCCCATATTTTATACTTTTTTTGCTCCTAAAAGAAATTTCTGAGGTCTAAGATGTGTCCACTGTGCATTTGTTTTTGCTTTAAAGGACCAATTACAAAGTGCATAAAAGCTGACTTACAAAGACCGTTTCAGAAGCACCCTAGAAAAATGGCCCTGGGAGGCCCAAACTAGTGGAAACAATTCCACTGTGTGTGCTGCTGGGTTTCTGGTTGAGGCAGGGGTGCGTCTTGGGGCTCAGTGATACATCACCGTCTGTGCTGCTCATCTCAGGCTCCATCTCATACTGAGCAAGAGCGAATGTGTTGAGACATGGAAGACAATGAGAAAATATTCTGCAGCCCCAGACATTTCACAGCTCTCCCTGACTCTCTCTCTCTCTCTTGCTCGCTTTCTCTGTGTGTTTCTTGCTCCCTGTCTATATCTCTCTCTATTTTTCTCTTTTTCTATGTTGTTCTACCTATCTCTCATCTCTGTCCTTCCTCTCTCTGTTTGTCTCTGTCTCTGCCTCTCCATCTCTCTCTTCATCTTTCTATCTCTGTCTATCTATCCTCTGCCTCTGTCTCTGTCTGTCTCCTTCTGTCCCATCCCTCTGTCTCTCCATCTCTCTGTCTCTCTCCTTTCTATCTCTCTGTTGGCTTTCTTTGCATCTGTCTACATCTCCCTGTTTCACTTTGCTCTTTCTTTCTCTCTCTCTCTCTCTCTCTCTCTCTCTCTCACACACACACACACACACACACACACACACACACACACACAGTCTCAGCTGCTCTCAATGCTTTGGGAACAAATTTGGAATAAGCAAACAACCTTTCTTCTATCACTTATTTAAACCTCCTTATAAAACGGATAATAAGACTTTTTCCAGATTTATCCGACTTGGAACAATCATGTCCTATGTTTATCCTGCACATTCGTGTCTTCCGTTCCAATTTGCTTTGTGATTTTCTTGGCTTGGACACTATCTTGATTAGCTGTGTATACATTGGTGATGTCCGTGTTTCCTGCCACCAAGTCCACTTTGTGACTGCCTTCTCTGATGGTCTCTCTGGTAAAGGCGACTCCGATGGAACAGTTTCCAGCTGTCTCACCAGCCCCGGCCGGCCCCAGCATCACCCCACATCAGCAGCCAGACAGCTGGCCAGCTAAGCCTGCTCCAGCGCTTCTCGCTGCTCCGCCTCACGGCCATCATGGAGAAGCACTCCATGTCCAACAAGCACGGCTGGACATGGTGCGTAGCACGTTCGCCGGGAGGGCACTGCTGGCTCTAGAGCTAAGTGTGTGATTGCAGGGCTCCCATGTTAATTTGTGATTTCTGAAGAACCCGTTCATTGCCTTCACCGATGATCTCCTGGACGTAAAGCATGAGCTCTGCCGTAGCCCTGAGGCGCGGGAGCTCACAGGAAACGTTGCCCTATCTGTAGCTCTCAGTTGGTTTCCAGGGAAGGCAGTTCAGCTCCAAGAAAGAAAAAAAGACAAGTAAAGGGTGATTAATTGTGAACAGAGGAAATAAAAATAAACTTGCCATAAAATAACCCTGGCAGTTGGTACAGAAACAGCTGTCACTTGTTCCTTCTGGTCTGATGCAAAGCTCACCGCTTGGAGCATTGATTCATTCAAAGAGCATTTAATTCTTCGAGTACATTGCTGCTTTTATTTCGTTGGCAAATAGAAACAAGAATATGCAGTAAACCTTGTAATAAGGAATTGACAGAAGCATATGTTAGAATGTGGACCTATTATAGATGATTTGCTGGATTTGAAATCATAAAAAATGTGTTGGTAATTGTCCTATGTTTTATATTACGTATTTTTTAAAAATCAATGGTGCTTTTATAAAATAGTTTAGAAGGTTATAAACTGCATGGTCAAATCAATATATGCCTGTGTATTAAAATGTCCTTTAAAAACTGCAGCTGGCTCTAGAAAAGTGAGGACAGAGCCAAGACATGTTCTTTCTCTTTTCTCTCTTCCTTTTCCTTCAACCCCAGCCAGATTTCTTCTTCCTCTTGTAATTTTTAAATTCGTTTTGATTTGTTGGGGACTTTTAAGTGTTCAGCACTTGAGAGAGGAGTCTATCACAATTAAATTGGAAAGTTGTCCACTTGACCTAAAAACAGAGCTGCAAATACATTCTGCTAACATGACTCATGCTGTTTAGTAGTTAGAGAGCACGCAGGCAGAGGCCACACAGAGCACGGTGGGTCGTGTGATGAATGCAGAGAGCATGCTGAATTCGCCCCGTGTCTGTTGGGTATTCCAACAAAAGCTTGGCTTCCCTCATGCTTGCTTCCAGAGCCTCTCCCCACAGTATGCCCCAGGAGGCTTGCATGACCTGGTTTCTGTAAATTCTAGGTCAGTTCCAAAGTTCATGAAGAGGATGAAAGTTCCCGACTACAAAGACAAGGCTGTCTTTGGCGTTCCTCTCATCGTCCACGTCCAAAGAACGGGACAGCCCCTGCCTCAGAGTATTCAGCAAGCACTGAGATATCTCCGCAGCAACTGCCTCGATCAGGTAGGGCTGTAACCCACCCCCCAACCATGGGATTGGATTGATGCGATGCCAGACTGAGTCAGAGCTGCCCAGTATCAGGCAAGATATGCCTCACCAAAAATAAAAGGCAATGTTTTATTTGAACAAGCTACATCCTATTTGAGGATGTTTCCTCATTGGCAACTTAAACGATGACCTGGAGTGACTCCTGCGATGTCTAATTTGCAATCCCTAAAATCTGGAGTTAAGCTATCTACTGCATTTCCTGTTTAACTATTGTTTCAGTGCCACCATTGATTTCATAGCATTCTTTTCTCTCTGTTATATTATTTTTGAAAAAGAATTAGGTTTTTTATGCCTCCTTTTATTGGTTCTTTTTTTTTTTCTTTTGAAGCAGCATCATGACCAGGAAAACTTAAACCAAAGATAGATTTATTTATATCTTTTAAAAATGTCCAAATAAAATATGAACAAAAGTATCAGCTAAGTCAAATGTCCCTTCATTTTATAAAGTTGATTCAAAACTCAAGCTCTCCAAAATATTCAGAGATCAATTTCTGCCTCCAGGACTTTTGGGGCCCACCATAATGGTGGGCTGTGATTAAGTCCAGAGTGCAATCCATCCTGTAGTTTATAAAGCAAAGCCTTTCCTCCTCCAAATTAATACACATTAGCTTCTTAGACATTCTGTCCAAAATAAAAGCTGTGTTCTTAATTGATAATTTGCAACCCTGAATAGTGGGTATATTTCCAGGTAGCTATTCTGTAACAGATTCTGTTTATCATAATTTTTGATGTCATGCAGAGAATCTGTACCAACCTAAGATTATTTGTACCTTTTATTGATTTACCCTGGACCTTGGGCTTATGGGCAGGAATGAGCTCAGCTACATGAACTCAAAGATCCTGGCTGGTGATGCTTGTAGAGACTCCAATACTGAGACCATACTTAGTATCAGGCTGGTCTCTTGGTAAATCAGATATCAATTTTCAGTGCAGAAAAATAGAAGTAACTTTTTCATTTGAAGTCACCTTTGATTGAACTGAGAGTGTGATCACCTTTGTTCCTCCTCACTTTTAATTTAGAGAATCCGCACATAACATTTTTCTATATTTGGATGTCATCACGGAGGGTGGGATGGCTGCTGTCATTGTTGTGATGATAGCCATTTAGTTTTGAGAAATATACTTAACAGCTTGCCTCTTATTCCCCAGAAATAAGGGTGACAGGCTACTTTTCAAGGGTTCTCTTCTTTGGCAGATGCTCCAACATGAATTGACTTGTGAATCACATCCTAATAGAGTCAGCCAATGGATCTGGTTACTTACACATGCATTTTAATTTTTTTTAGCTGTAGAGGTTTTACTAAGAATACACATTATTCCAAGATCATGTTCTAAAGATGTTTTACTGAGAAAAATGTTTAGAGAGGTGGGCTCTGGTGAACCTTTGGGAAAGCCTACTCTAGTCTCTACTCCAATGCTAGAAGTATTGCACCATGTCACTTGGCATAGAACTTTGTGGCCTCAATTGTACGTTTGTTGTTGGTTTGTGGGTGCAGACCCAAGATTGTGTTTTGTTCAGAGACATGTTTTTCCAAGCAACTCAATTTCTGTAAGGTATGTGTCAAACTCACCTCCTTCTTGGTGCTCTTTGAGACTTTGGCTTTGCCCTGTACCAAGCACAGAGAATATTTTGCTCCAAAAGCATGGCCAGCTAATGCTTATCAGCAAAAGCTCTATTAAGAGAAAACAGTGTTCAGGAATGGCTAAAGGAAGTGCAGCCTATCTGTGTCATTAGTTCAACAAAAATAACCTCTCTTGACCACCTGGCATGTTTTAAGAAATTGTACTAAGTGCTTACATTAACTGCCTCATTTACTCCCATATCCACCCTTGAATGGTGTTATCCCCAGGTCACTGTAGTGGAGCCAACACTTGCTTGCAGATCTAACTCCGGAGTCCAAGTTCCTAACCACTGCACTCTGCTGCTGCTTATTATAATTGCTTTTCCCCAGTGGACTTTGGGGTGATGCCATGTCTAGCATTGAGGAGTAGCCCTATACAACTCCCTGATGAATTAATTCACTATCAGGATTTTGTAGTTGATGTTGGTCATTAAGTCATGTAACATGCTTTCTGTGAGACGGGAAGAAAAAAACTTCCTTCTCTGGCTACAGCACCTGAAAACATTGTGTTTCTTTTGGACAAATGGTCTGTTTTTTAATACTGTGCACACCAAACTCATTCATGTGGGTGTCTTTTTTTCACTGTAATGGCTGCTAGAAAGCCTGGAGCCCAGTATGTGTTCTGTCTGTAGTAAATACGTGTAATTTTTTGGCATGAATTTTATGCATCAACCTTATTCCTCGTCTCATCCACCCTTTTCTGTCTTTGTTTTCCTTTTGCTGTAATTTTCTTATCTTTTATCTTTAATTTAATTGTATCTTATTATATTTTATAGATTACTGTAAATCCCCTTAAATTCTTTCTTGAACAAGAGCGGGTATAAATAATTGAATTGTAATTCCACTATTCCATTCACCACAGAGTATTTAGTGTAGACTATAAACCATTCCTGCCCCTTGTAGCTTCTGAAAAACATGTAGTGCCATTATCACTACTGTTAGTGGGGCCAGTCTCCCTTTGGAAGCAAAAGTCATATCAAGAGGGAGAAGGACACAGGGCACCAAAACCTCTTCCACCCCGTGTCCATCTCAGGTCAGTTTTTTAAATCTGGGAGAATATGGCAAGATGAAAAACAGTGTACCAGCAAAGCTCTGGAGGCAGAAGACTCATTTCAAGACATAAATACAGATTCTAAATGTAATAAAAATGAATAGAGCCACGCATCTCTTGCGTCAGTCACATGGGAGAATCCGTAGGACATCAAAGGGACTTTCACCACAGCCAGTCACCACCCTATAAGACACCCAGTCCTGCCAGGGCTTCCAACCTCGGAACGTCCCTCCCTTTCCTTGTCACGTGGTATGGAAAGCAGACAGAGGCCACCCCTCTGGCTCCTGGGAAAAAGGAAGGTGGTAATAGGAAGGAAAGGAGGGAACGAGAGAAACATAAGGAATCAAAACCTGGCTGTTCCAGAGATTTCAGAGCAAGCAAGAGCTGGTAAAAGCGAATCAGTACGAAAAGCAAGGGGAGGAAGAGTGAAAAGGAAGGAGAGCAACACCAAACGAACGTTTTTTCTTCGCCAACAGCACCTCCATGGGATTGAAAAGATTCCAGCCTGCACAAGGCCTTGAGATCTCAGCCTCAAAGTTGCAGAAGACCATGACATCCACAAATATCGCACCTCTATGCCCATTTTAATAGGAAGCACCACCCCCTACCCTCCCAAGATTTTGCCCCGAGTCTCAAGGAGGAGGCTTCCTGCAGTGCATCAGCCCTTCTCCCATGCTAAGCACTCACCCCGCATATAAGCACTCACTGCCGCTGACCCGGGTCCCACAGAGTCTGCAACATCGCCCACCTTTTGCCTTCCACACTCCACATGCACAGCAGTTTCTGTGATGCAACAGTGTTCATGTTTGCCCTTGCAGCTGGCTGTGGGTGAGATGAGGAAGTTTAGCCTTCAATTATGAACCATTTGTATTCAGACATAGTAGTGTGTGAGAGGAGCCTTGTTTTGTTGTCTGAGCTTTTATTTCTGCCCTAAATCAACTGTGCACAGAAGGATAGGTTATACCTGGCTCCTGATGAATATGAAGTCACTGCAGTGAGAGGCTAAACCTGCAATGCTCAAAATAAGAATCTGCCACATACTCTTCTGATGAATCTGTCTCTTTCTGAAGAAAACCAACCTTCCTTCATTAGCTGAGCACATTTCTAAAGAAGAGGAAATGGAAGTCCTGATAAACATCATTAAGTCCTGAAAAAGATTAGCATAAACAGGATGCCAAGAGGGAGATGTAATATTATTCAGATGGAATTTGAATTCTAATGCAGCACTCATGCTCAGCCTCTCCTCCTAATAGAGCAGTGAGTTTTAAAAGCCTAATTATGCTGGGAAGACTCTTAGTGCTCAGTACAAGGGTCCCCGCCCCACTGCCTGTTCCTCACTTTGCCTGTTGCCTGCCTCAGATAAAGTGAGCAGTGCTCTGGGGCAATCCAGTGAAATTATCCTTCAGTCCTTGCTTTTTTCTTTTTTTCTTTTTTTTTTTTTGTTTGAGACGTAATCTTGCTCTGTCACCCAGGCTGGAATGCAGTGGCCCCATCTTGGCTGACTGCAAACTTCTTCTCCCGGGTTCAAGTGATTCTCCTGTCTCAGCCTCCCGAGTAGCTGGGATTACAGATAAGCACCACCACACCCAGATAATTTTTGTATTTTTAGTAGAGATGGAGTTTCACCATGTTGGCCAGCCCAGTCTCGAACTCCTGACCTCAGGTGATCCACCTGTCTCAGCCTCCCTAAGTGCTGGGATTACAGGTCTGAGCCACCATGCCCAGCTGAGTCCTCACTTTTTCATAGCTAGATTTTTAGGTGAAAGACAAAAGAGAGAGGTAACAGGAAAACTAGACCAAAGGGACACCCATCACTCACCCTTTTATCTTCTAAAGGAACAAGAGATCACATACAAGAAAGATGCTTGTAAAATGAATTCTGCATTGCTGATGGTCATCCTCCCCTTTCTCAAGAGAGTGTCTGGGCTGAGCTTTAACAGTAGATGACAGCAGGACCTGTTATGTCATTGATGGGACCAGTGGAAAGAGAAAATGTGAGATCCCTTGTTCATAAATCATTGAGAATTTCAAAACCAAGACAGCAGAGCATTAAACCAAGTGTATGAAGACCCTATGTGACTGCCCAGGCTGCCTGCCATGGGTGACAGACACAAAGGCAAAAGAAAAACATTATGCCTTCCTGGGATCTTCCTCATAAGAAAGCTGAGGGAGCTGGGGATGTTGCCTGTCCATCTGCTGTGATTAGAAGGATGAGCAATGGGGCAGGTGAGGTGGCTCACGCCTGTAATCCCATCACTTTGGGAGGCTGAGGCAGGCAGATCACTTGAGGTCAGGAGTTCAAGATCAGCCTGACCAACATTGGTGAAACCCCATCTCTACTAAAAAAATACAAAAATTAGCTGGGCGTGGTGGTACGCACCTGTAATCTTCGCTACTCGGGAGGCTGCGGTGGGAGAATCACTTGAACCCAGGAGACGGAAGATGCAGTGAACTGAGATCATCCCACTGTACTCCAGCCTGGAAGACAGAGGGAGACTGTGTCTCAAAAAAAGAAAAGAAGAAGAAGAGGAAGAAGGATGAACAATGGGTTTCTTCGGTTCTCTATTTTTTTAATGTGGAAAACAATCTCCTGTCAAAAATTCAGATCAATCCTTGCTTTGGAACGTTTTTTTTTTTTTTTTTTTTTTTTTTTTTTTTTTTTGAGATGGAGTCTGGCTCTGTCGCCCAGGCTAGAGTGCAGTGACTCAATCTCAGCTCACTGAAACCTCCACCTCCCAGGTTCAAGAGATTCTCCCACCTCAGCCTCACAAGTAGCTGGGATTACAGGTACCTACCACCATGCCTGGCTAATTTTGTATTTTGTATTTTTTAGTAGAGCTGGGGTTTTGCCACGTTGGTCAGGCTAATCTCAAACTCCTGAGATCAGGTGTTCCCCCCCACCCACCTTGGCCTCCTAAAGTGCTGGGATTACAGGTGTGAGCCACTGTGCCCAGCCAAAACTTTCTGAAGGAGAAATGATGATTGGAAACCACTGGTTGCCATCACCATGTTGTTCTGTGAGGATCGAGAGGGGAACTTTCCTCTGGTCTCAAGATTTCTCTGTGCCTGAGAAAGACTATCTTCTACTCATTGTGCTCTGGGCTTTTCACAGCAACCACTAGAAGCCCCATCCCACAGTGACTTAAATGACAGAAAATTCATGGTCTCACAAAACACAAACAAAAAGTCAGGAAATAGGCCAGTCATGGTGGCTCACACCTGTAATGCTAGCACTTTGGGAGGCCGAGGTGGGTAGATCACTTAAGATCAGGAGTTCGAGACCAGCCTGGCCAATGTGGTGAAACCCTGTCTCTACTAAAAATACAAAAATTAGCAGGGTGTGGTGGCGAGACCTATAATCCCAACTACTTAGCAGGCTGAGGCAGGGAAAATCACTTGACCCCGGAGGCAGAGCTTGTGGTGAGATCGTGCCACTGCACTCCAGCCTGGGTGACAGAGTGAGACTCTGTCTCAAAAACAAAAACAAAAAAGAGGTCAGGAAATAGAACGGTTCCAGAGTTAGCTTAATCATCAGTTCATCAAAAGCTTTGAAGATGGGTTGTTTCCATCTTTCCCTTTTGCCATCTTCAGCTACTACATCCAGAATCTGACTTGAGACTCACCTTTTCTTTATTAGGTTTATGAAAGAAAATGTTCCTGCTATACTTCCAACAAAAATCCACAGAAACAAAAATATGTGTGTGTGTGTGTGTGTGTGTGTATATGTGTGTGTGTGTGTGTGTGTGTGTGTGTGTGTGTGTGTGTGTATATGTGTGTGTGTGTGTGTATGTGTGTGTGTGTGTGTGTGTGTGTGTGTGTGTGTGTCTGTATTTCCCATGTCCCCTAGAAGACAAGGGCAGGGCAGGAAGGTTATTGTCAGAATTTGAGGCAGCACAAATAAATCCCTGACAACTCTCTGGAAATCCTGAGATCTCAGTCAGAGCAGTCAGCTCAGAGCCTGCAGCTGGAGAGCCCCAGACATGTCTAAAATAATTAAAATAACAGTATTTGCCGAAACAAGAAAGAAGCTTGGAAACCAAACAATATGAAGATAGCATCTCTGGGATGTGTGTGCACATGCACAGGAGTGTGTGGCCAGAAACAGCCCGCAGGACACGGTGGATGAAAGAGGAACGTGCTCGACAGTTTACACAGAAACACTGTCTGCTTTCTTCTTTTTATAGATCCTGGTCAATATTCCTGTGCTGTTAAGAAAAAACAGGAATTCTTCTCAAATGGAATAATACCTAGTCATGTGAGGATAAATATTTGTGAGTCACACTGAAGTAATTACCTTCAGGGCATCCCGATTCTGAGAACTCTCGTGCAGCACAGCCCTGTGGTATGCACCGTCCTGGGCCTCCTTCCAGAATCAGGAAAACAGAAGATGTAAACGCGTCCAAAATGGATCTCCCCCCAATAATCACTCCCTTCACATCTTGAAATTTTTTTTTTTTATTTTGACAGTATATACTTTCTTTCCATGCCCTTTGATGAAATTTGGAGTCGTTGCCAGTTGAAGGAAGATGAATGTTGTTTAGATTCTTTGTGGCGAGTCATCCAAGTATGACAAAATTGTGCATTTTCTAGACACTCCAAACTTTAAGAATAAAAAATAAAGTAATTCATATTTTAAGTGACAATATTATCAGCCTGAATATCCTGATGTGTGGGATTAGAGTGATAAACCTTGGCATGCAAAGAAATATTACTAAGAATTCTGTTTTTATGACCACAAAAAGTAGCAGTGTATAATCTCCCCTGTGATCCATTCAGTTGACATACACAAAAACCTGAGTATGCTCTAATGGCTTGGAATTCTTCTTTTGCTGTTACTGCAATTTGAAAGAATGAGAGCTGCTCTCCATTTGTTGCAGCAATCAAGAAAGCCTTTGTCAGATACCCAAACTTGGGTGGAGGTTGGCCTGGTACACAGAGCGGCCAGTAAGATGACCTATATCAGGCATTCTTCCAGGTATAGGGAGAAAGAGCAGTGGCTGATGCTAATGGCCACTGTCCACCTGTCCAGCCACTCAGGAAGGTTCTACCTTGCTTTGCAGAAGCGGGCCAACCCATGAGCCACTGGGGAATGAGAGCTATGGACACTGAGGGTTGAAAAAAATCAACTCCCTATACGCATTTAAAAATATAGCAGACATATTATTTCACTATAAGCCAGGGCTCCCAGAAAGATCAGTTCGTTTTTGAATAGAGGCCAAGTCCAGCAAAAGGAAGTTCCTCTAGGGGGCCTGCCTAGAGCTTAGCATGCCCAACCATTGCAGGATCTTCGTTCTTGCAGGGCTTTGCTCTGCCTCACTCATTCTCATTAGGGCCACTCTGTTCTTGATGCCTTAATGCTCCATTTATTCAACAAGCCGGGGAGGCGTCTAGGCTCTGAGATTAAAAAGTCATGATATGGCAGTATCTTGAGGTCCGAGAAAAAAGCCACCCAGGAATCATTCTCACTAGAGCCATAGCTTATAGCATAAAAACAAACAGGTAGAAAAGTAAGTGCCAAGAATTTCAAAGCTGGAAAAGTAAATAACTCCCTTAAATGAAAATATGCACTTTTGATATTATTCTGTTTCATGAACATATTGCTCATAAAACTCTTCCCTGCAGGGGCACTGGATATGACTGTTTATCTGGGATCCTTTCATTCATCACCCACACTGTTTCCAGCAAACCTCCCATTGACCAAACTTTCTCAAACCCCCATGGCAATGTAAACCCTAGAGGGTAGGGGATTTTACCTGCTCTGCTCACTAATGACACCTACGAACTCCAGGCATGCCTGATACACCGCGGTAACTTGCTGAATAAATGAATAAAATAATAACATCTGCAGTGTGATAAGACGTAACAGGTCACAAAGTGCATGCACATCTGTTTCCTCACTTACTCTCCACAGTCATCCTGTGAGGTGAGGTTTTATTCTTATCTTCATCTCATAGGAGAGGAAGACAGTGTTAACTACTGCCTGAAAGTAGGTACATGGGTAGTTCAGCATGTGCTCAGTGGGAGGCAATTCCAGCTCATCCAGTTTCCATCCCATGCCTCCTCCTCCTCCTCACACCCAGGTGTGGCCTGGCTGACATATCCCTATGGCTTGTTTCAGGTGGGTCTTTTTCGCAAGTCGGGGGTGAAGTCTCGAATCCATGCCCTACGCCAAATGAATGAGAACTTCCCTGAGAACGTCAGCTATGAAGACCAGTCTGCTTATGATGTGGCGGATATGGTGAAGCAGTTCTTCCGGGACCTCCCTGAGCCTCTTTTCACCAACAAGCTCAGCGAGACCTTCCTCCACATCTATCAGTGTAAGTGGAAATAATGAGCTTGGTGTTCTCGTGAGCATCCTT
>NW_016107423.1:1467597-1486812 GCF_001604975.1 Cebus imitator | reverse complement strand
ATCAGAGTGAGAATCTAGTCTCAAAAAAAAAAAAAGAAGGAAATTAGACATGTGACTCTTTGCTAGATATGGCAGTGTTAACATTATGAATTATTTTGATGACCAAATCCCAGTTCATGGGGGAAAGAAAGCCATTTGGCCCATGGGCTGTGAGTTTTGAGTCTTCAGCAAAATATGCCTGAAATGGACCTTGATATGGACTTGATCCAATTTGAAGAATATCCATGCTATAGAGAATTCTGTACAAAATGTGTTTAAGGAGTCCATGATACTGCAAACTCAGGAAGGATTGTAATCAGAACCACTTGTGAAAACAGATTAAAGTAGCAACCCACTAAGTAAATATTAGTTTTTCAAGGTGAGTAGGTTAAGTTAAATTAATGATTCAAGTTGCTAGAGCCCAAACAGGGAGTTCTTGATGTTGTTGCTCTGAGAGGTTGAACTGCATTTTCAATTAAGCCTCCCTTATGGTTTGGAAGTATCAGATATGAGTCTTTACATTTAATCAAGTTCTTGGGTTAAGTTTGATACTGGTCTAAGGCTAAAGCCACATTACTTTCAAGAAATAAATATCCTTGGCCCTTTCTGAGTCACAAGCAAGAAGCCAGATCAAAGCAGGCTTTGCTTTAGCTGAACAAACATTTACAGAGCGTGGCTTCTGTACCGGGCACCATGCTGAGCATGGCGGAGCATATATATGGGAGACTCGCTCTCTTAAGGATCCTACAATTAAGGGAGATGAGGCATGAACATAAATAACTCCAACACAACTAAGTTGGAGAAGCTCCATAGAAAGGTTACAAAGAAAAGTTCAAGGAGGGAGAGATGAAGAATGAGGGCTTCATGGAGGAAGTGACAACCAAAGGCTGAGACATGTGAGGAACACGTTTTGGGTACTTGCTCTGCAGATAGCATAAGCAGATGTCAGGAGAGCCCAGAGTATTCATCTGGCTTGCATGTATGGCAAACGTACAGAGTGACGCCAAATGACACTGAAAAACAACGCTGGAGCCATACATTGGAGGGACACTGAGTATTAGGGCAAGCAGCTTATGCTTGATTCATTAAGTATTGGGGAACCCTCAGGTGTTGTTAAGGGACTTACCAGTTACAGTGCTCTCAGCTGTAAAGACAGAACCAAATATCCATTGAACAGTCATTTATGCAATAAGTACATTTTATTATCTCACATAATTCCTGAGTTGGGTATCCCGCAGCTCAGTGATGCCAGGGCTAAAGTCAGCTTCTCTTAGCTTTGCCTTTAATGTCACAATATGATTGTCACAGCTCATAAGTATCACATCTTCACAAAATCACATTCCAAGGCAAGAAGAGAGTAACAGCGCTTCTCCTTGGCCATGTGTCTGGTTTCATCAGGGACATACATCTTGCAGAAACTCTTGGCATTTTCCTTGGTCCCCTCAGGCAGAAGTGGTTAACAATTTCCCCCCTAAACCCAACGGTAGAAAGAAGACCTGGATTGCCAGTTTTGGTTTAGTCCCACTTGGTTCATCCCTGGGTCTGGGGGGGAACCCATTTCCCTAAGTATAATGCAGCTCACAGCTGAGCAGAACATGTGTTTCCTTCATGAGGAGGAAGGGAAGAACAGGCACTGAGTTGATTAGGTGGCCAGCCTTGTATCTGCCGCAGGGAGAAAGTCCACAGCACTGTGTCATTGATGCAGGAATCTGGAAGTGGTGCACAAGAGGCACTGGCCTGGACGAGCATGGAGGCCCAGGGAGTCAGCACACTAATCACGGTTCTAGATTACCTGCAGGAACTTTCAGCAGGGAGATGGGAGAAAAGACCTTCCATGCGTAAACCCTAGAGTCAAAGTTTCCGAACTGCGACTGTGGCAGGGAGGAACAGTTCCTCCTCCAGCTATCCAGAGAAGTTCTGTTTTCAGCTATGCCACTTCTTGGGCTTTCATCAAATGATTAAATAAATTGGAGTGTTGGAGGAGTAATGAAAATATTTGAATCCTACCCATCTAGAGGAGAGAGAAGGATGGAGGGGTCAAAGACAACCATAGGCTTTAAGGCTTGATGATTGAAAGAATGTGGAAATTGGAGGGGAGAAGGGTTCGGAATCCACAGGATTCTGAATTTGAGGTGCCAGTAACCCCCACGTGATTGCAAATTATCCACACTTAGAAATTCAGACCTAGAATCATCCCCTTAGAGCCAGGAAAGGGGCAGGACCTGCAGCAGTGTGACATATAACAGAAAGCTAAAAGAGTAGAGGATCCAAAATGAATGCTGAATTTAGGTATTCATAGTTGACCTTCGCAAGCATTTTTAGTAAATGATAATAACGATGGACAGGAAGTATTTTTGAGGGGTTAAAAAACAAGTGAATAGATAGGAAATTGAGACAACATATAGAGATGACAGGCGACCCTTCAAAAATGATGGCTGAGAAAAAATGTTGGCATGGAAAAGAAGCTTAGTAATCTAAAGTTAAACAGTGTATATACACTGGACACCTTACAGTAGAGCAGCATATTTAAAACAATTCAGCAGCTCAAGCAGAATTTGTAACACCTCTCACAAGCTTGAAATCATGAGAACCATCCGTTTCTGCTCCACCCCAAGCAAGAGTAAGAAAATGGGTTTGCTATAATTTTAACGAAATGGCTCTTCTCTGTGAACCCCAGGTATATCTTGTGCCAGTATACAATGGCCATGGTAGGAGTGGGGACGGGTTTCAGACTGCTGAAGGCATCCTCAGGTTCTTCCAGGAACTTGCATTTACTGATCAGGGCCAGAATGTGGCCAGCCTTGGGGCGTGACGTCATGCCTCCTGTATGCGAATGTGGGTAAATCCAGCATTGGTAGCCCCCAGGACCACAAACCCTGGGGCCAGCCAGGACCCGCGCAGAAGGTCACACCTCAACCCCTCTCGAGCAGTCAGCTCCGAGTTTGTTTTTCTCGTGTACTCTCGCCAGTAGCAAATATCTGAATGTGTATTTGTGTTTAGTAATATAAATATACTGGATATACTGTAATGTACTATTGCGTTATAAAAAAACACCCACTCAATATTTTTAATGGATGAAAGAAAAGATAAACAAACGTGGGAGTGCTAATGATTTTCTTTTTGCACCTCAAGAGACTGTCAGGAGCACACCTCCTCGCCCCGTGAGAGTGCAGTGACCCTAGTGTGGAGACCTCAGCTCCAGAACGTGGCATTTTAAGAAAGACAATAGTATTGACAGAAGCGAGCTTCCAACAGTGTCTTTTGCAATGAGAGGACTGAAGTCATCACTAGATAAACACAGCCATGGGTGCGAGCAGCAGAAGGCAGCGCTAGTACTCGTTTGGTGTGATTTTCCATTTCGTTCACCTCATCTTGTTGGAACCAATTCCCTGTTAAGGCTGCATAACCAGCACCCCCCACCACAGGGACCACCTCAAGGGGAATGGGACTGAGAAGGGCCAGACATTCCCTGTAACCTTAGGCAGCCTGGTTCTTCTTCCGCAAGCACAGCCTCAATTTCCATAAACCCCAAGATTATGGAACAGGTGACGCTGGGTCTCCACATGAGGTCCATAGCAGGCATCCTGCAAAGCAAGCCTTGGGGGATTTGTAGGAAAAAGGAAGATATGCCAGGCTTCCCCTTGAGAAGCTGGCCCTCTAGGAATGAGGTCAGAGAGCCCACCAGCTCAAGCCCACCTGGTGAATTGCATGGCACCGGCATTATGGCCTGGATGCCAGGGGTAGAAAAAGGCAAGTCGAGGCTACTGTTCTCCTAACACAGTGGTTTTCCAACCATGTCCTATGGGGCCCTGGGCATCCTAAGAGGGGCTTCCCAAGCTGTCTGGCAGGGAGGATGGGCAAGAGGGGCACCAGGTTGACAGAGCCCTAATCACCAACTTCACCCAGAAGCCTTCTGAAAGCAGATTTATTGCTCAGAATACAAAAAGCCAGGATGGTGGTGCCCCTTTCTAAACCCTGCTTGGCCATCAAGACTGCCAGTCCCAGAGTTCAACTGCAAGGGTCGGGACTCAGCTCTGCCTCCCATGCGCTGTGAGCCCTCAGCAATTACTGACTTCTTTGTGCTTTCCCTGCTGTTCTGGTTGTTGATGATGACTCTGAGTGTGCCTTCATACCAGGAAGGTAGAGCTTATGCAATGCCTCCCAGCTGGCTCTTTCTGTGACTGCTCCTCCAATGACCTGGCATCTACTTTTCCTCAGATGTCCCCAAAGAGCAGCGGCTGCAGGCTGTGCAGGCCACCATCCTGCTACTGGCCGATGAGAACAGGGAGGTCCTGCAGACGCTCCTGTGTTTCCTGAATGATGTCGTCAACTTAGTGGAAGAGAATCAGATGACGCCCATGAACCTGGCAGTGTGTCTGGCCCCCTCCCTCTTTCATCTTAATTTATTGAAGAAAGAAAGCTCTCCACGGTGGGTTTTTTTTTCTCAGCAACAGCAGTAATCCCAAAGCAGGCATTCCCCACAGTTCATAAGGCAGGTTGGATGGATGGATGGATAGATAGATAGATACATATGAATGGATATATTGATAGACAGATGATAGGTAGGTAGGTAGATAGATGATAGATTGATAGATGATACATAGATAATAGATGACAGATGATAATGAGAGAGATAAATTGATGATTGATAGGTAGATAATAGAGATAGATACTAGATTATAGATAGATAAAATGTGTCTCATGCTACATTTCAACTTCAGGATTTGTCAAACACTCTTCATAATCAGAAAGTCTTGTGAGGCACCCTAATTCACAGGGCTCAGATTCATAGAATTATTGAGCTAGCATTGAAGAATGCCAGTTTTGATCCAGAAAGCCTGAGTTTTGTTTTGTCTGTGTGAGGGAGGAGGAAAACATTCACAAAGTAGTATTTTACAATCTTTAGTTTAAAAGGCTATATTTAAGACCAAAGCACAGGAGCTTGCAGTTAGGGGGTTTCAAACTTTGGAAAAACAGATTAATTTCTTCCCCCACCATTCTTCCTGACCTTTTAGTTTTCCAAGATTTTTCCTTGTGATCTGTCAGACTGTTAATCTGATTCAGAATATCTAAGATATGTGATCATTGTTTTTATTTGGAAACGCCAAAGCATGGGATCTGGAGAGCATCTGTGTATAAACAGAAAACCAAAGGGATGAGTTTGGTATTGTGACAAGCTCTTTGGTGTGGGATCCTCTTTGCACACTCACATTCAATTGCAGAGTCATACAGAAGAAATATGCCACCGGGAAGCCAGATCAAAAGGACCTCAACGAGAATCTGGCAGCAGCTCAGGGGCTTGCGCACATGATCATGGAATGCGACAGACTTTTTGAGGTGAGCAAAAGGCTTGAACCTCCGCCTCCCTTGTAGCTCTTGGAACTAGATAAGACGCCTGGGATTGTTACTACATTTGCAGTTTCTATCTGTTTGTTCCTGATTTTATAATGACAATAGTATACGCTATAGCTCTGGTCTTTCCTTCCAAGAAAGGTGAGGAGCTAGCTATACAATTGAGGCTTTGATAAGGACACTCGGGGTTACTGTGCTGATGGTTTTCCTGCAAACATTTGCATCACCTGCCATTGTCAGGTTCAAGGCCAGTCAGCCAGTTATGTTCTGTTTGATTTCACCTTGGGACTTGATTAGGTTAAACATCTGTGTGAGTGTGTTTGTGATACTGAGCAATCTTTGTTGCTAAGAACTAGTGACAGCTTATGAATACAGCCACAGTCATGTAAAAGAAGTAAGTGAACCAGACTTGTGGCATACTTTTGTGATAGAATTGGCATTTGTCAATGGGAAAAGTGTGCTAAAAAAGTCAAGCTATGCCCAAGTCATGTTTGATGTTTCCCTTCACAAGTCTATCTGTTTTAAGTCTTATTCACAGTGGGTAAAGTCTGAGCCCACATTTTGCCGAATTGAATAAAAAGACATTGGAGGTAAAATAGAAGGGAAATGGAAAGAATGAAGAGGAAGTCATTGCAATGTTTTGAATCATAAATACAGCCTCAGAAACATATGTGTATTTCCTGATGTTAGAAAGGCCCCTCCTGGCCTTGGCAGTGATCTTAGAAAAACATCTCCGTCCCTAGGGCCCTGGGCCCGTGGCTCCAAGCCAGGTTGTGGGTGAAATGGCTTTGCTTTCTCTGAGTCTCGGCATTTCTTTGGCTCAGTGTGTTGCTCTTTCGTGCATCCATTGGTCTAGGTTCCACACGAGTTGGTGGCCCAGTCTCGTAACTCATATGTGGAGGCTGAGATCCACGTGCCAACCCTGAAAGAATTGGGGACACAGCTGGAGGAGAGTGGGGCAACTTTCCACACTTACCTGAACCATCTCATCCAGGGCCTCCAGAAAGAAGCCAAGGAGAAGTTCAAAGGATGGGTCACGTGTACCAGCACCGACAATACAGACCTTGCTTTCAAAAAGGTAATCTCAGGGCATGGAGAAAGATCGCCCCCAGAAAGCCACAGCTAACAATCAGACATTTGTTTTTGCATTGAAAAATGGCTGTAGTGTCCACAGGGCTTGGCACAGTTAAGGCACATGTACCACTCAAAGACTCAGTCCAGAGATCTGTTGCCTATAATCAGAGGGCAGAATATGGAGCCAGATGGCTGGATCCCAGTCCTGTCTCTACCCCTTAGTTGTGTAATATTGGGCAAGTCACACACCTCTTTGTGCCTCCGTTTTCCCATCTGCAAAATGGACGTTGTAAGAGTACCACTGTCGGAAGAAGGCTAATTTAAAAAACAATGACTTAGAACAGTGCCTGGCACATAGTAACCACCATGCATGTTGGTGATGCGCATTTTTATCGTCATCATTATTTTTTGTTTGTTTTTTGAGACTGAGTCTCGCTCTGTCACCAGGCTGGAGTGCAATGGCACAATCTTGGCCCACTGCAGCCTCCGCCTCCAGGGTTCAATTGATTCTCATGCCTCAGCCTCCCGAGTAGATGGGATTACAGGCACATGCCACCACAACCAGCTAATTTTTGTACTTTTAGCAGAGACAGGGTTTTACCATGTTGACCAGGATGGTCTCAATCTCCTGACCTCGTGATCTGCTCACCTCAGCCTCCCAAAGTGCTGGGATTACAGGCGTGAGCCACCGCGCCCGGCCGCATTATTCTTGTTTTCAGCTTAAGGACTAAAATGTTAAATCCGAGGTATGTAGCGTCACTTTCAATTTACATAATCAGTGATGGTTTTCGAACACCCAGCAAAGTATGGTAGGAAAACCAAAAGCCCAAACAAAAAATGTTGGACCCATATCCCAGACAGCCTCTTCAGCTTCTGATGTTGTCTTTCCCAAGGTGGGTGACGGGAACCCGCTGAAGCTGTGGAAGGCTTCTGTGGAGGTGGAAGCGCCCCCCTCGGTGGTCCTGAACCGTGTGCTGAGAGAGCGGCACCTTTGGGATGAGGACTTTGTGCAGTGGAAGGTTGTGGAGAGTCTAGACCGACAAACAGAAATCTACCAGTACGTGTTGAACAGCATGGCCCCTCATCCTTCCAGAGACTTCGTGGTTCTCAGGTGAGCCTGACTCAAGGTTTATGATGTTCTGTTCCAAAGGTGGGATGTGAGCTGCAGATGTGAGCACCTCCTGGGATCTCCTACTGAAGTCCAGCCTCCACGGGGAACACCAAGCCGGCTCTTGTCTCCCTCAGTGACAGCTGAGTTTTCCATGTTAATGCCGGATTTCCTGCATCTTTTCATCCAGACTACAGCTCTGCCAGGGCACTCTGATGGCCCCTCTCCTTGTGGAGGACACAGTTTATTAGGCCATAAATATTGTTCATTTCCTCAGAACATACAGCCCAGAAAAGCTGCTGTGTGTCCAGTAGCGCTTTCTGCCAAATTATGCAAATGCATCTCACTGGCTTTTCTTCTGATCTTGCTTTTCTCCCCCGTGGGAAAGTGTGTGTAACTGTCGAGACTGGAGTAGGTATGACATCAGAAGTCATCTGTATAACTTCAGATGTTTATAGCTGGTTACCACGCTCAGAAACCTTGGCACTGCCCTGGAGATCCAGAAACGCTTGCTGATTCTGTTTCTGCCAAGGAAATATTGCTTCTGATTGATGTAAGGGTTGAGTTTCAGACACCTGCTCTCGGGGTTTGGAAGGGGATGCTCAACCAATGATAGAAAGTTTGCACAGTAGAAATGCAGTATTGCATCCACAAGAACAGAAATCAAGGGTACTAAAGAACCTGACTAAAAAGTAATTAGATCAATATATCTTTTTTTATGGAAAAATCTTGGCAAACCCTGTCTCATGTCACAGATCAGCAATGTAAAAGGAACCTATTGTGAAACTCCCAAATGTGTATTTAAAACACTTCCTTTATGAAACCAGTTTTGATGGCAAACTAAAGGTTACTTTTCACATGAGCTCTTTATGACTTTGGAATTGGCCCTTGGAACCTTGACTTTTAAAGGTGAATATTCCCTAAATATATGTATTTATCTCTGCTTCCTTGAGGTCCTGGTGGAGAATGCAGACAGTTTATAAGGGTGGCATATTACCAAAGTTATTAGGACATTAGTCATCTGGTGGAATTAAACTTCAGGCTTTCACTCCACAAGCGGCAAGTTGAAGAGCTGTTGCAGGATGGCTGCCATGGGGATGGGTTCATGCCATAGCCCATAGCATGCTCCTCCCTCCCTTCAGAGGAGGCTGAGGGCCTGAGTCTGTGTGTGGAACCTCCCTCCTTCCATCCATCCGGCAACCACACCAGCCTGCTATGTATTAGTGCTCCGTTCCATCATGCCCACATGCCAGGCACTGTAATAGGCTCTGGGTATGACGCGTGAATGCAGCAAACCATTCTCCTTCTCTCTTGGGGTTTGTATTTCACTGGGAAAAGAAGGTTCATAACAAGTAAGAAAGGGAGATGGGCTAACTTATCCTGGGAGGAATAAGATAGGGAGATAGTAAGGGATGGAATTTTAAATAGAATGGTCAGGGGGCGGTCTCACTGCACTAATTTTGATTCAAGACTTGAAGAAGTGGGGGTGGACTGTGAGGCCTTGAGGCCCTGAAGGAGAAGAGGTGCAGCCCTCCACGAGTTAGCAATGAACCAGATCTGGTTCCTGCCAACAGGAATTCCTTATGTGTCGGATACAAGAAGGTGGAAAGTGACAGGTGTGGTGAGGAGGCACAAGGCTGACATGCATCGTGTCTTCAGAGCATCTTCCCTTCTAGGCTGGCATGTATGAGTCTGGTCACCTTTCAGGATCACCACATTTGTCTCTCATGTCACACCCGTTGCTAGCTCCTTGGAAGCTTCCACTGAGAGTTGCTGAAGATTTTCCCATTTATCCGTACAAATCGCCACAGCTTTTAGTCTTCACGATTTATCACGTCATCGTTCATGAAAAGAGTGGTCACAGCATGGAAGTTGCTGAGCATTTGTGTGGGGCTTGCTTATTCCCAAGTTCTTGTCACACACATATCATCATTTCTCTTCCTGGTGTAGAAGGACAGGGTGAAGTCATGGAGGAGATGACTTAGTAAAGGAATAGAATTTGTGGAGTAAATAATGGGAATTCTTTTTTTTTTTTTTTTTTTTTTTTTTGATGGAGTCTCACTTTGTGGCCCAGGCTGGAGTGCAATGACACAATCTCATTTCACTGCAACCTCCGCCTCCCGGGTTCAAGCGATTCTCCTGCCTCAGCCTCCCAAGTAGCTGGGATTACAGTGCATGCCACCACACCCGGCTAATTATTTTTGTATTTTTAGTAGAGAAGGGGTTTCACCATGTTAGCCAGGATGCTCTTGCAATCTGCCCCCCTCAGCCTCCCAAAGTGCTGGGATTACAGGCATGAGCCACTGCACTCAGCCAGGAATTCTAATAATACAATCTATTATTATAGATCTCTAGGGTAGAAAGGGAAGTTAGAGGTACACAGATGTTGGCACAGCTCCTGACTCCCATCCACAACCTGCTTGAATAGTTCCAGGAACAGCGAACTCACTGCCTCCCAGGGCAGCCCATTTCTCCTGTGAACAGTGCACATTGTTAGACAGTGTTTCTCTCCTGCACAGAAATACACCTTCCTATCTCTGCCTTCTGGAGCCAAATCAACTATATTCATTTTTTTTCCCACTCAAGAGCCGCTCACGTATTTGAAGACAATAAGCAGGCCCACATATGTTTCATTTCCTTCAAGCTAAGTGTACCAGTTCACGTCTCCCAGGAAGCCTTCTCCATATTCCTCCCGCAGCCCCGCTCCATGTGATCCCAGAGCTCTCCGTGCATAACCTTGTCAGTGCACTTGCCCCGGTGCTTTTAGAATTCTGCTTAGAGTTGTCAGTTTTTCCTCCTGGGCTGTGTGTATCTTTATGTCCGTGGTGGCTTCTCAGAGCCTGGCATATTTATGTGCTTAATTGATGTCTGCTGAATGAATTGAAGGAGTGAGTTCTAATTCCTAAACTGTAAAACCACCTCTTCTAGAATAGGCAGGAGTCTCTGTAGCCCAGCAGGGCTGGGGGTTCCGAATGCAGATGGGAAAGCCGCAAGACCGTGTCTGGCCTCAAAGTACCAGAGCTGAGATCCTTGCTTTGAAATTCTCTCTATAAACTTTACACAAGCTTATGAAAACCATCACCTTAATCCAAGTCACTAGAATTGGAAGCGGAGCCCAGGTTATTGGCAGGAAAACATCAGCACAAACCTTAGCTGTGTGTTCAGGTTTTTCTTCCTCCCTCAGTCATGACTGATCTGCGGATTGTTTTGCTAAAGGATGTGGAAGACGGATCTGCCCAAAGGAACGTGTACCCTGGTGTCCCTCTCTGTGGAGCACGAGGAAGCCCAGCTCCTGGGTGGCGTGCGAGCGGTGGTGATGGACTCACAGTACTTGATAGAACCGTGTGGCTCTGGCAAGTCGAGACTCACTCACATCTGCAGGATAGACCTGAAGTAAGTGCCAAGTCCCCCAGTGGCACATCCAGCAGGGATGTCACCCTGATTTGGTTTCTTGTTTCATTGTTTTCTCCCCTCTGTCTTTCCCCCTTTGCTGAAATTCTGACATTTCTCCTGCAGCCCTTTGCCTTTCTTTATTTTCCGTTTTAAGCCCACTTATATTTCTGTTTCTCCCGTGAAACACACACCAGTAACAGAGCCTGACACATAGGAGATACTCAGTAAATCAGAGCTTTCTTCTCTTATGTTTCTTTTTGAGATAGGGTCTCATTCTGTCACCCAGGCTGGAGTGTAGCGGTGCCATCAGGGCTCACTGCAACCTCCACCTCCCGGACTCAAGTGATCCTCCCTCCTCAGCCTTCCCAATAGCTGAGACTACAGGTCCCCCCCATCATACTCAGCTAATTTTTGTATGTTTTTGTAGAGACCGAGCCTTGCCATGTTGGTTGGGCTGGTCTCAAACTCCTGGCCTCAAGTGATCTGCCCGGCTTGGCCTCCCTAAGTGCTGGGACTCCAGACATGAGCCACCGCCCCCGACTGTGTGTTTCTTTTATGCCTGTCCCCTTTTGCTGCTCCCTCTGATAGTTCTTTGAGAAGAAATTAACTTAAATCCAATCCCCTCAAGGCATTCATGTGCTAAACCCAGTTCTTGGTCTGGGTAGGCATAACGGAATTTTCACAGTAAATTCTGGATTTCATCTGAATCTTTTCACTTTACCCTGAGGTGTTGGTATCATTTTAAAGCACCTGATGAGTTCTGAAAAGACGGCATGCATACTTGGCAGCCAGGACGTGTTCAAGGCCTCTGATGACAGAATGAGGTCCTGAGCCCCTGGAGGTGGCAGCCCAGGTTGTCTGCAGGTGCACCAGTCATCGGGGCCCAAGGGCAGCCCTGTCCACCATGACTAATTGCTGTGATTTGGAAAAATAACTTTCCCACTCCCTTTCTGATTTCTTTCCCCACAGAGGTCACTCCCCAGAATGGTACAGCAAAGGCTTTGGACATCTGTGTGCAGCGGAAGTTGCCAGGATTAGAAACTCTTTCCAGCCCCTCATTGCTGAGGGCCCAGAAACTAAAATCTGAGTTTTCCCCAGTGTGACATCCAACTCAGGGAAGAGGAAACTAAAGTAACACGTATGGTAGAGAGTGTGCACGTGAGAAAGCAAGAGAAAGAGGAACCGACGGATGTGGTTAATGCCTAAAAATGGAAACGTTAAGAAGCTGGAATGCTGGAGATGCAAGAATTTCCAAGAACTTTCCTAGCCTTCCTGGAGATGGCTACATCCCTACTAATATAATTTTAAAGTGAGAACATTTATCTATGTTGCTTAAAATTAAATGGATTATTCCTTGTGCATTGCCTAATTTGCTATTTAAAGGCTTCTAAGAAGCGTATACTTAACTGTAAATAAATGTATGTATAGCATATGTACATATGTGTGTATATCTCCATCTTTACTGTATATATGTAAAATACCAATTTTATATAGAATTGTGTGTTTTGAAAAGGATGGTGTCTGACTCAGTGAGTCCCGTCCTCACAGAGTTCTTTCCAAGTGGCGCTGGGCCCCATCTCTCTACTGTCCTGTAAGCTGTGCAGAACCTGCTGCTAACACCAAGGTGTGAACATGCCCTGATGTCTAACCAAAGATTAGCTAACCAAAGGAAAATAACATTAAAGGGGACTTACGTGTTGATGCTTTGTTTCTGTTATTCAAAAACTGAGAGTGGAATTCTGGGATGAAGCAGGGAAAGAATACTCCTCCTCAAAGCAAAGCAGGGGGTGAGAAGTCATCACCAAGTTTAAGGCTAGATGAGGAGTTGCCACTCGGCCCAACGAGATGCAATTTCAGTGAGCTACGGACCACTGGAGTCAGTGAGAATGACGGAAACAGAAGCAATACCTCCCACTCCCACGCCCACCACTACAGCCCCCAAGTCAAGATGAATACGATAGCCTTTACTTATTCACAGCCAAAGGGAGCCCCTGTGTTGTCTCAAGTTTTTATACATTCATTTCATCATGTTGTTAAGTTGTCGTTCTATTTGACCAGTGGCCTATTTGGTCACAGTTAATTGGTATTTTCTTATTGCACTGAATTCCACTCTGGACACCACAACATGAAGGGAGATGATGGCCATTCCGTTCAATTCCTAGATCATTACAGCTTCAGGGAATTCATATTTTGCTATGTGTAGGATGCTCTTAAAATGTAATTCATTAAACTTTTGCAATCTGAAAGACAGGGTTTTTAACTAACAACATAAGACCAAAACTATATTCTTTGATTAGTTTTAGAAAGTATAATCTGGTTTATTAATTCTTCTCTGTTTCTTCACTAGCCAGTCCAAGCTACCTATGCATTTGACCCAACCTTATTTATTACTGTACAGACTAAGCAAATTGACTCCCCTTAGCCACCTGCTAATGGATCTAATGTGCTTCTTATTGTAATTCAGCAGTTCTGGAGAGAAAGGTAACTTATTGTGTGTTTGATTTCAGGGAGAGAGATTTTCTTTGGTCATTTATAATAGAGATTGATATGATTTAGCAACTTGAATTGGAGGAAAAAAAGAAAAGCAAATGAGTGTTTTCAGGTTCTTTGTATTATATGCATTTATATAATGTTTGTTTCTGTTAGCAATGTGCAATTATTTTATTGAGAGGAATAAAAACGCTTTCTATGAGTTTGGTATGGTGCAAGAAAAATCATAGAGTTTGAATTATGACCTAGGAATTTTTTATTCCCATATCTACCTAAGAAGATAACAGCAAATCCGTAATTTTCCATTTGGGCAATGCTTTGTGAGCAAAACAAAGTCACTTCTGCCATAACATCTTAAATGAAACCATGTATGCCAGATTATTTTATATGCATTAACAAGATCTCTAGTGAAGTTTAATCTAGCTAAACACTGGTCCTGCTCCAAAGACGGGATCCGACGTGTTTGGAAAATGTGATAAGCACACAAGGATGAGTGGCTTTGGATCACCCAGAGAGGTGCTTGTCCAGCTTTCACATGCACCTGAATTGCCTGGGGATCTAGTGAAACTGCAGACTCTGCTCCAGGTAATCTGGGCTGGCCTGAGATTCTGCATTTGTAAGGAGTCTCAGGGATGCCTGTGCTGCTGGCCTAAAACCACACTCAGAAACAAGGACCTAGAAGATCCCTAAAATAGAATAAAAACAAATGTGATTGTATTTCTGACTCTCCCTCTCTTCAAATTACCTTTTTGGTTTTTGTGCACAAAGTAATCACACCACCGCTGCATAACAACACGGTGCATCTTTTTAAAAAAAGGAAAAGGGAAAGAAAGGAGAAAAAAACCATGCATCAAGCTTATTTGTCAAATACCACAGTATTTTATTCATTGTTATCTTGCCAATGGAAATAAAGTATGATATTGCATTTAAATATTATATTTATACCTCATGTATATTTTTACCTCAATTGTTGGCATCAATCATCAATTGTAAATAAATAATTGCCAGGGCAAATAAATTTATATATATATTAAATATTTCCTATTTTCTATAAAATAGATGTTGATTTTCATGCTTCATCTTTAAATGGAAAACTTGCTTCATGAGGAAGATTTCTCCCAAGATAGCTGTCCATGACCTTGACTTCCTGGTACCATCTATAGTCAATTCTGTCTTCAAATACATGGATGTTGTCAATAGACATTCACTGTCAGGCCGGGTGCCTTAACCTGGGTCTAAGGAATTAAAGTTATGGGGGGGGGTGGCTTCTTAAATTTAATTGTCCTTAAATCTAGAAGTTATAAAAACATATTCATATTTTTTATCAGAGATTTAGTAAACTCTTTAGCTACATTTTATTTTGGTTAAGTAGACAAGAAATCAAGATTTGATGAAGTGACTTACAGCTGCATTACTAGACCATGAAAAGTTGCCATAAACAATTCTGACTCTCTTCCTTTCTACCCTGAACTCTGGGGTTCACTTCTAAATATCAGCAGAGATAGCCCTTAAGAAAGCAGGGGCTCTCAGATATTCTCAGGCACAGGTTTCCAAAGCCACAGAAGCCCAGAAGACCAAATGTCCCTACAAAAGTTGTCCCAACTCTGCTCTCTGCTCATCTCACATACACCTTGCCCTGTTACTTCAAAGTTTTGTTTTCATAGTAGGGAAAGGAGGAATTCAATGGCGCTTTTTCTCTTCTACATGAAAGAAAAGAATGTGATGGTCATTCTAGCAACCACAGGCTGCAGATGTCCTGAGAGTATGGATCATATGAATTCAAACGTGATTCCTGCTAATTACCTTTATCTCATTACTATTTATGTGTCAACACATACAATGATTAGGTACCCCACAAATATATACAATTTCAAATACTATTTGTCAACTAAAAATAATTTTTAAAAGGAAAAAAATTTTACATTATTCCAAATACTCTTCGTGAAATTCTTAAGATATAAAACTGTTCTATCTGTGTCTTTGATATTTGGTCACAGAAAAACTGGCCATATGGTTCCTTCTCAGGAAGATAAATGTAAAGGTATAAAACAGACCCCAACCAAATGGAGTGTCACATTCTGACACAAAAGCAAAATCAATGTGTGCTGACTGCACAAGGAGTGAAGAAATAAACACCTGACCTTGCAACATTGGTATGTTACAAAGTCATGCAGTTGGAAGAACAGATGATGTACAATTTTTGACATTCCATAGGCAGACTATATCCTTCCTAGGTTTCTTAAAGACAGTGTTTGCTTTCATTCTAATAATCACACCCATCAGCCTCCTAGATGTCACCTAGCTTATATCCTTCTGTTGCACAGCTGAGGCTCAAAATTCCCAGTAATACTGTATCTCCATAGAAAACTTGCTTGCATAAGTAAGACTTTATTCACTTAGCACAAGTTTATTCAACAGTGAATAGGAGTGCGATGCTAGTAGCTAGAGGTGTTGATACAAAGAAGACATGATGTGAAGCAGAAGCTGATGAACAGTCAATTTTCATTATTTGTGGTAGTTCCTTTCTATAAAGTTGTTGTGAACACTGAATTAGCGAATACTGAACCATTGCTCCTAGGGGAAATACAGGGTTAGGTTCCTGTGAGCCTCAGGTCACAACATTTTCGTCAACCCATCACTACGCAACCTTGTTTTATTGGGTTTGTTTAAGGCACCTTCTTTAATATATATTTCTTAGAAGAAATACCTGCAGTATTTCTTTATAATAAAATCCTAGTTATCTGCAGTATTTCTTTATAATAAAACAATATTTCTTTATAATAAAAACCTTTATAATAAAACTATTTCTTTATAATAAAACCCTAGAGAAGGATTTAACATTTCCCTGATGCTAGGTAACATAACTATAAATTTCTTGGGCTTTCAGCCTCTCAACAGTGTTCTCTTTACTACACTTTAAAAATCAGTTGTCATTTTATAAATTCATAAATTTAGCTGCCTTTCTGTCTTTTCCATAGCTTCTCCATGCACTATAAATGTCACTTCAGCACTTTCCAGAACAGCTTCATGTACATATTGGTGAACTTCCTTTTCTGGATGTACTATATTGTTGATTTATTAACATTGAACTCACACCAACAGCCCTGTAACTCAGGCATGAAGGAAACTCATCTAACACACATGTTTTCTCCATGAGGTATACCCTCAGCCTTCTTGTACTTAGGAACATTAGACAGCACTTTAGTGCAACATCTGGGGACCATTAGAAAAGTGAAATTACCACCCCAAAGCACAAAAATTTGGGGAAAAAATGGCAATTAATAGACTGTAAAAAGGGCACATTTATAGTATGTGAGCCAAAAGAAGAAGGCAGTGAGCACACTGACCTCAGCTGGGAATGTGCATTCGCGTCAGCGACTCTCATTTGTTGATGATCTGAAAATGTCCAAAAATAACCATGAAATCACTGCAAGTATCGATCTGGGGGTTACAAATAAGTGTTAATGAGTAGGTGAATTCACAAATGTAGAATCCACAAATAATGAGGAGGATCTATACATACACCACCCAGTGACAGGTCACTCTGAATTCTGCAGAGCCCAGGGGAGTCAGAGGACAGGACGTTCTGTCCTCTGCTGGAAGTCCAAGTTGGAAGGGCTTGGACTTTTATCTGTTGGGAAAACTAGACCCAAGAGGCAGAGAAGTGAACTCGCACTAGTTTGGCTGAAATAGATTTAAAATGGACTCGGAGCCCATTAAAACAGACTTGAAGTATTAACAGCAAAACAGACTTGGACGTAAGATAGACTTGGAACATTGCTAGGCACAGGGGCAGGATTGTAAAGTTATACCCATCTTTGCCAATGTTCTTCACCCATTTTGTTTTTACATTAGATGTACAGGTATTAGAGGTATCTCACCACCTGTCCTTTCTGAGCTGAAACTAATCCATGATAACTTGCCTTTCTTTTAATTTTATAACCCACTCCTTTCCCCCACTTAATGTAGAATATTTAGGAAAACTTGGCATTCATCTGATTAACTCAGAGAAGATACTTTTAAACCAAAATAACACCTTTGACGCCATGCATGACCCAGAGAGAACCAGAGAGAATCAGTGTAGGTGTTACGTGAGCCTAAGATGCCAAGAGCTGATAAGATGAGATTACTGGTGAGATCCCCAAGGACAAACCCCAAATCAGCAGGAAAGGCAGAGTTGCCAGGTTGATGCCGGCCTCTCTTGTTATGATGCCCATTGGTTGTCATAGGAGGTGGGCTTATCCCAGTGATGAGCAAGTGCTAAGCCTGAGCCATTCCTCACTGCCAGAGGAAGTCTTCAATCTGCATAAGCTAGGCTTGAGCTGTCAGTTTGCCTCTGCTCACAACTCCAGCACAGCCAAGACATGGGGCCAATCCTTCCCATAGGCCAGACTAGTCTGTCCTTTCCTGGCTAGTGCAGGCCCCTGAGGGTGCAAAGGAGATGCTTTGGATTGGTAACCTGAATGACTAGTGGTTATGTTGAGGATGGACTGGCATGATGAAGGAAGGGCAGAGTGATCTGTGAATCCAATTAAAAGACTGTTCTAACAGTCTAGGTGAAAAATGCTATGGGCAAAGAAATGGATGGGTTTTAAAACATTTCAGAGCTATAATAGAACTAATAAGATCTATATACTAGCTTGTTTTGTTTAGAGGCTATAATTTATCAAAACGTGCACACAAACACAGACTTACATGGCGCCATTTCCACTTGACAGAAATGTGAACTTAAATATGCAATATTAAATCACAGCTGCATAAAATTAACTTTAGTACATACTGTACTACTGTAATAAATTCATAGCCACCTCTTGTTGCTATTTCAGTGAGCTCCAGTGTTGCAAGTAACTGCTTAAAGTGCCAGCTGATGCTCCTCATCCACATGTGAATAGTTTGTCTCTCTGGTAAATTGTATATCACAACAAAAAGTAATCTCTTGTAGTTCTTAAGTGTTTTTCACTATGCAATATTGTAAACCTTGACTAACACCAAAGGACCTATACAAAGTACTACTAGTGATGCTGGAAGTGCTCTCAAGAAGCAGAAAAAAGTCATGACATTACAAGAAAAAGTTTAATATCATGCAGACCATAAATTATGGTCTACAGCTGTGGTTGCCCATCATTTGAAGATAAATAAATCCAGGGAAAGGACCATTGTAAAAACATAAAAAAGCAAAGAAAGAAAAAGAAAAGGGAATTTATGAAGCTGTGGCTGCAGCGATAACAGCAGACATGAAAATCTTAGCACTTTTAGTGAAATATCTTTTAATCGTGTATTGAAAGTGTATCTTTTATGTAGGTGCAGGATTGCTACAAGAAAGATATACCTACAGGGTTTAATATAATTTGAAGAAAAGCAAAGTCATTATATGATAACTTTAAAAAAATTAAGGCAAAGGATCTAAACCTGGAGAATTTAATGGCAGCAAAGGATGGTTTGATAATTTTAGAAAAAGGTTTGGCTTTAAAAAATGTCATGATATGCAAAAATCTTCAATAAAATACTGGCAGGCCGATTGCAACAGCACATCAAAAAGCTTATCCACCATGATCAAGTAGGCTTCATCCCGGGGATGCAAGGCTGGTTCAACATACACAAGTCTATAAACATAATTCACCACATAAACAGAACCAAAGACAAAAGCCACGTGATTATCTCAATTGATGCAGAGAAGGCCTTTGACAAAATTCAACAGCCCTTTATGCTAAAAACCCTCAATAAGCTAGGTATTGACGAAACGTATCTCAAAATAATAAAAGCTATTTACGACAAACCAGCAACCAATATCATACTGAATGGGCAAAAACTGGAAGCAT
>NW_016107423.1:1455186-1465678 GCF_001604975.1 Cebus imitator | reverse complement strand
GCAAATCACACTGCCACGTGTGTACCTATGCAACAATCTTGCATGTTCTTCACATGTACCCCAAAACCTAAAATGCAATAAAATAAATAAATGGAAAAAAAAGTCATGATAATAGGATAAGCAGCTTCTGCTGACCAAGAGACAGCAGATGAGTTCCCAGATGTCATTAAGAAAATCACTGAGAAGAAAGGATATCTGTCTAAACAGCTTTTTAATGCAGATGGACGTGCTCTACTAAGGAGAAAAATGCCACAAAGGACATTTATTAATATTATTAAGAAAGGGAAATAAGCACCAGAATTTAATGCAGGAAGGGATAGGCTAAATATTGTTTTGTCAAATGTACTTGGGTTTAAGACCAGGATTTCCCATGTCTATAAAGCTGCTAACTTCAAGCCTTGAAGAGAAATGTTAAACATTAGCTTCCAGCATTTTGGTTGTAAACAAGGCTTAGTCAAGAAGAACGCTTTTACTGAATTGGTACCACCAATGTTTTGTCCTGAAATCAGAAGTACCTTACCAGTAAGAGATTGCCATTTAAAATTATTTCAATATTAGACAATGCCCCTGGCCACACAGAACCCCATGAGTTCAACACTGAAGGCATCAAAATTTGTGTACTTTCCCCCAAACACAATGTCTCTAATTCAGCCTCTAGATAAGGGGGTCATAAGGGACCCTTAAGACTCCTTAAACATTGCACTCTGTGGAAAGGATCATCAACGCTGTGTAAGAAAACCCCTATATTGAGAACATCATGAAACTCTGGAAGTATAACACCATTGAAGATGTCTTTGTTGTTCCAGAAAAAGCCATGACAGACATCAAGCTCAAAACAGTAAATTCCCGCTGGAGAAAACTGTGTCCAGATGTTGTGCATGATTTCATGGGATTTATGACGGAACCAATCAAGGAAATCATGAAAGATATTATTAAAATCGAAAACCAAAAGGTGGAGGATGAAGGGTTTCAGAATCCTGGATTAGTTCAAGAGCTAACAGACACCACATGAGAGGAATTGACAGAAGATGACTTGATGGAGAGGAGTGCTTCCAAGCCAGACGGTGAGGAAGAAGACACAGAAGCAGCAACAGAAAACAAATTCATACAGACAATCTGGCAGAGTTCTGCTTATTTAAGACTGCTTCTGACTTCTTTTACAAGATGGACCCTTCTATGAAATGAGCACTAAAACTAAAGCAAATGGTGGAAGAAAGACTGACACCACACAGAAACATTTTTAGAGAAGTGGAAAAGCAAAAAAAATCAAACTAATGATTATGTATGTTCATAAAGTTACACTGCGTGTGCCTGCCTCTCTTACTTCCTCTTCCACCTTCTCCGCTTCTTCTCCACCCCTGAGACAGCAAGACCAACCCCTCCTCCTCCTCAGCCTACTCAATGTGAAGATGGCGAGGATGAAGACCTTTCCTGATGATCCACTTCCAATAAATGAATAGTAGATATATTTTCTCTTCCTTGTAATTTTCTTAACATTTTCTTTTCTCTAGCTTGCTTTAAGAATACAGTATATAATATATAGAATACAAAATACGTGTTAATTGTCTATTTATGTTATTGGTAAAGCTTCCAGTCAATGGTAGGCTGTTAGTAGTTCAATTTTGGAGAAGTCTACCTGCAAATTTTCAGCTGTGCAGGGGTGTGGATGCCTCCAACTCCCATGTTGTTCAAGGTTCAACTGTAAATTACTCTCCCCAATGTGGTTGGGCAACATCCAAACCACTGAGGGCCCTAATAGAACAAAGGCAGAGGAAAGAGAAATTTGCCCTTTATTCTCACGCACTACCTGAGCCAGGAAGTCTAATGCCATCTTCTCCTGCCCTCAGACTGGGATCTACATCACAGGTTTTCCTCGGGCTTCCAGACTCAGACCAAATTACAACCCCACCTTTCTTGGGTCTCCAGCAGGTCATGGGACTTCTCAGTCCCCATAATCGTGTCAGCTAATTTCTTATAATAAATCTCCACATTTGTGGCCTATTTGTTCTGTTCATCTAGAGAACCCTAACTAATATAAGGTCTGAAACCCAAGGGAGTGATCAGTGCCCGAGGCTGGGGGTGTATCACTTTACTCACTTAAGTGGTGTCATTCCTGCCTCTCCTGACCACGTACTTAATGGTCCAGTGATGCCCAGCTACTCCTTCATGTCCCCTGTGACTACACTGACCTGAGAGCCTAACTCTCTCACTAGGCTATAGCCTCTTAAGGGCATAGATCATGCCTTAATTAACTTTGAAATTCCATCCATTAGGACACTTTCTGCTGCATCATTCTTTAAGTATTAAAATGAACCAGTTTGTTAAACTGGGCATAACAAAGATAGAAGTTGCAAATGACAGGATATCACTCTTTTTGTGCCTGAATAGGATTCCATTGCCTGAATATACATTTTCTTTATCTAGTCATCCATTGACAGACACTTGGGTTGGTTCCATATCTTGGATATTGTAAATAGTGCTGCAATAACCATGGGGGTGCAGATGTCTCCTCAATATGCTGATTTTATTTCCTTTGGATATATACCCAGAGATTGATAGATCGTATGGTAGGGATATTTTTAGTTTTCTGAGGAACCTCCATATTGTTTGCAATGATGGCTGGACTAATTTACATCCCTACTAACAGTGTGTGAGCATTCCTCTTTCTCAGCATCCTTGACAGGGTTTGTTATTTTCTTTTTGATAATAGCTATTTTCACTGGGATGAGATGCTATCTCACTGTGGTTTTGATTTGTCTTTCCCTGATGATGGGAAGACAAGTATCGCATGTCCTTACTCATATGTGGGAGCTAAAATGTGGATCTCATGGAGGTAGAGAGTAGAATGGTGGTTGCCAGAGGCTGGGAAGGGTGTGAAGGGAGGGAGAAACAAAGAGAGGTTGGTTAATGGGTACAAAAATACAGTTAGATAGAACGAATAAGTTCTGGCGTTCAATAGCACAGTAGGGTGACTGTAGTTAACAAGACTTTATAGTATATTTCAAAATTGCTGGAAGAGAAGGTTTAGAATATCTCCAACACAAAGAAGTGATAAATGTTTGAAGTGATGGATGCGCTAATTACCCTTATTTGATCATTACGCATTGTATAAAGGTTTTAAAATATCACCTATAGGCTGGTCGTGGTGGCTTGTGCCTGTAATCCTAACACTTTGGGAGGCCAAGATGGACAGATCACTTGAAGTCAGGAGTTCGAGACCAGCATGGCCAACATGGTGATACCCCGTCTCTATGAAAAATATAAAACTTAGCCAGGTGTGGCAGTTGGCAACTGTAATCCCAGCTACTCGGGAGGCTTAGACAGGAGAATTACTTGAACCTGGGAGGTGGAGGTTGCAGTGAGCAGAGATCATGGCAGTGCACTCCAGCTTGAGCAACACAGCAAGACTCTATCAAAAAAAAAAATCACATATACCCATAAATAGATACAATTATTATGCACTAATAAAAATTTGTTTTAAAATGATAGAAGCCATAGAAAGGAACCATAAGCCAGAACAATGTGAAGAGTACTCTAAAACTAACAAAATTACTTGTGTTTTGTGTTTTCACTACTTTGATCCTCCCCATTGTACAAAAGATGGAGAAACAGCTTGATATGGTTTGGATATTTGTCCATCTCCTCCAGATCTCAGGTGGAAATGTAATCCCCAGGGTTGGAAGTAGGGCGTGAGGTTGGAAGTAGGGTGTTTGGGTCATGGGGCAGCTCCCTCATGAGTGGCTTGGTGCACTCCTCACAGTAATGAATGAGCTCTGACGTCACATGAGATCTGGTTGTTTAAAAGTGTGTGGCAGCTCCCCTGTCTGTTTTGCTTCTTCTCTCTTGCTTCCACTCTTGCCATGTGATACGCCACTCCATGATTGGACGCTTCATGCTGCCCTCACCACCATTAGCCAATTCAACTTTTTTTTTTTTTTTTTTTTTTTTGAGACAGAGTGGCTCTTGTTGCCCAGCCTGGAGTGCAATGGCATGATCTCAGTTCGTTGCAACCTCTGCCTCCCAGGTTCAAGTGATTCTCCTGCCTCAGCCTCCTGAGTAGCTGGGATTACAGGCATGTGCCATCACGCCCAGCTAATTTTGTATTTTTAATAGAGACGGGGTTTCTCCATGTTGGTTGGGCTGGTCTCAAACTCCCAACCTCAGGTGATCCGCCCACCTCAGCCACCCAGGTGTGAGCCACTGCGCCCCACCAACTTCTTTTCTTTAGAAATTACCCCATCTCAGGTATTTCCTTATGGCAACACAAGAATGGACTAACACACAGCTGGTCTAAAAAGTTCACTGTGACTGTTTCTGAAACTAGCACATGCTGAACACCTGTTTACAACAAATAGGACCATTTGTTTCCTTCATGCATTCAATAAATATGTATGCAGCACTCATTATGTGCTAGATACTTATCTTAGGCATTCAGTGTATAAAACAATGAATAAAATCAGTGAATAAAACAGACAAAATTCCCTGCCCTCGTGGAGCTTATGATCTAGTGGAGAAAGCAGCCAAAAAAAAAACAAAGTAAATAATTGACCAGGTAAGTTCTATAAGAAAACCAAAACAAAAGGAAAGAGATGGGCATTGGGAGATTTGCAGTTTTGGGTAAGATGGTCAGGAAACACCCTACAGAGATTCCATTCCAAACAACACCCTGTCAGGGCTTTCATTTCCTTCCATTCCACTCAAATTGCTAAAACTACACTGGTGGGAATTATCAGTTAATCAATTTGCTGATCACCTATGTCTTGTGAAGAAAAAGAGGCTCAGCAGCTTAGACCCATGAGTCCTCTGAAAACCGTCCGTGCTGATGAAGGATGGCCACATCTTCCCGGGCAGTCAGGAAACAGGGCCAGCAAGGGATGCACAAATGTGAGAAAGCCACATCTCCCAGGCCACTACAGTTAATTCTTATGCCTAATGATAATGGGGCAAGTCCTTGGTTGTCCTGATTTCCAGAAATTAGCATTTCCCACTGGCCCCCAGATAATTCAGAGAGTTCTTGAGATGAGCATTTCTCGTGTGCCCAGGAGCAGGCCCTGTGACTCAGCTTTAAGGTCCTCATCACCCACACCCTCACAGATGCCCCTGCTGCCACTGACCCTGTCAGCTCACTGCCTGCTGGACATATCTCCCTTCTGCTCTCTCAACACCAACCAGGCTTTGAGAGGAGACCTGGTTCTCCCCTTGGCATCGCTCTATGGAGCTGGTCCGAGTTTAGGCAGGTATGTTAAATCTCCACTGGTAAGAAGTAGAAGTGGAGCAAAACTTAAAACTGCTAATAAAGGTGGCCCCTCTTCAAGCCCATTCACCCAAACTTGGCCTTGGAGGCTCTTATCTATCCAGTCTGCCCTGCCATCCTCTCTATCAGCCCCTCCTCCATGCTGGGAAGGAGTCAACATCTTCATCTGGAAGCAAGGGCCCCAGTGATCCCAAGCCCACCTCACTCTAAGGCGGACTCCCCCCACATCTTCGAATGTGAGAAACATAATATGACGGCAGGAAAAATCTATCAGTTCACCTTGGGAGAAGAGCTACTTCCATCTGCTTATCTATAGGGTGTGGCTGGACCCTCTGATTCCAGCTGGTAATCACACAATGGACTTGTGTGGATTCATTTTCCTAAATCCAACTATCTTAAAGGAAACACCACCCTGTGGTTTCCTACGGGCATAGTTGGAAAGCCAGCCGCCGGCAGCCCTGCGAAAGTGGGTAGTGCACGTGGCTTCACCGTCTTCCCTTTCTGGGACCTTATCCTCCCAGCAAGGTGAAGCAAGCTTCTCTTGAGTCTCAGTCGTCCCACCTGCTGAAACGCTGACTGATGACATTTTAATATGAATGAGTTTCAGACAGAACTACTCCACTACATATTTGCATAATTAAGCCTTTTATCTCTTTATTGGGAATCAGAGGCTTTGTCTCCAGTTACATGGATTTCAAGCATCAGCAGGTAGGTGGGAGCTATTTTTGGAACAAGGAAGAGCCTGGAATTATACAACAGCATACAAAAGCCTAAACCTGAGAGTTGACCTGACCTTGTCTTCTGGGCAGAAGGGTTTCTGCCTGCACCTGTTCTTCCTCCTGGGAGGGTGGGGAGCTGCACTTTTCCAGGACTGTCTAGGGAGGAGAGATTTGTCTTGAATTCAGAAGAGCTCTTCCTGGTAGCCTTGCTGACAATCCTTCCTTCACCTTGTTCCTCATCTTGTATTCCCTTAAAACTATCCAAATCCCACCTTTTCTTCTAGAAAAATCCCTAATCCTTTGCTTTTCAGGTTTCCAAGCCCATCAAGCATTTACTGAAGAAATTCCCAAACTGTGTTTGGTATCCACGTTGAGTGAATACCATATTGCATAGTTTTGCCAGAAACTTCCTGCCCAAGGAAGACCCCAGAGGATGTCCACATTATCTGCCCGAGGTGAGAGCCCAGCGAGAAGAGAACACATCTCTAAACAGACACAAGTTGAAGATGTTGTATGAGGAAGCACCCAACCAGGGTACACTGGACAAAACTACAGGACAACTGGATTTTTGTGATATTGCTTGGTTTTCCTTGTGGTCCTCCATTTTCTCTGCTGCTACCTCATCTACAGGTAAAGATAAAAGGAATCAAGCCTAACAATCAATCCTATGTTGAGTAGTTAGAAGTCATAGATAAAAAGTCCTGTCTTCCCTGAAGATGGGCAATTCAAAAGTACTTGGGAGAAATACACTATCCAGTCATCTGAAATAAAATACGTTCTCTAAAGAGCAGCCACTAGTGAGATATACCATCATTCATCACTGGGCCCTGCTGGAGCCTCTGTCGGTGAGGCTGAGCCTGGGGGGTACATGAAAGAAACACAGGCTCCAGAACTGTGTTTCTCCCCTAGAACCACATAAAACAGAATGCTCAACTCGAAAGAAATTGGAAGTGGCAAAGGAGGGCACATTTTTATTTAGTTTTCTGCCAGTTTTCAGGGATTCCAGTATAAGCCCACTACGGTATGCACACAACACCTAAGACATCAGCCAGCGCAATGCAAACATCAAACCAGCTATGTGGCATTGCAAACAAAATTCAGCCATTGTTTGACTGCATTGCTTACTTTTCAGAAGGCTGTGTGGCTGTCCTAATCGTCCCCATAAATCTCAAAGTTCACAATTTTAAGTCCTCTAGTCCTCATAACTAGAGTACTGTTCAGGGCTCAGATTATTGCAAAGCAGACATCAAGCAGGATACTTTTGCATAAAACGAAGGGACGTTAAACAATAGTACACACAGCAACAGCTGCTGCTTGGTAGAACTGAATGGAAATGGGAGAGGGGCCTTCCTCCTCTGAGAAGATAGAAAAACACCCTGTAATTTTTATTCAAGGCATTGGAAGAAGAAAACAAACAGCTCGTCATGTTCCCACATTCCATAGTCAAGATGTTCTGCAGAGATTGGAACTAAACTGCTCAAAGTGACATCAGGAGCTATGCAAATCAGGAGGAGAGCCTCTCTGGGGCTGTAAATCTCAGGACAGGGTTAAGGTCACAATCTCACAACAAGGGAGTTCAGATCCCTCTTCCGAGAGAGCCCGGGCTGAGGAATACTTGCATACTGCTGGACAATAAGAAAATCCCACCAGCAGCAAGCAGGCACGGCACTTCACCAATGAATTTTCTAAATGGAAGCTTGTGGCTCAGTGAGGGAGAACCATGGTAAACCAGAACTTCAGACCTAGTATGTTTGTGCACATTAGGGGAATCTGTTGAGGCCCTGAATGTTACCTGCTCTTTGTCTTCCTGCCTTGGATCATTACCTACCTAATCTTTCCCATAAATCTCAAAGTTTGTATTTTTAAGTCCTCTAGTCTTAAAAAGGAACAAAATCTCCATTAAGGAAAAAGTGAGCAGACAGCAACAATTCCATGCTGATATGGTCTGGCTCTGTGTCCCCACCCAAATCTCATCTTGAATTGTAATCCCAATTATAATCCCCCGTGTTGGGGGAGAGACCCTGTGGGAGGTGATTGAATCATGGGCGTGATTCCCTGTGCTGTTCTTGGGACAGCAAGTGAGTTCTCATGAGATCTGATGGTTTTGTGAGGGGCTTTTCCCCCCATATACTCTGCATTCCTCTTTCTAAATTCAGATGTCCTACATTCTTTGAATGTAGAACAAAACTTAATGGCTAAGAGGATGTGGCATTTTAAAAATATGTCCAAAAGTTATTTGATGATCTGTCTTTCAGGAGGTGGGGCTTAGTTTTCCTTCCCTTAAGTGTGGGCTATATTTAGTGACTTGCTTTAACAATAGAATGCGGCAGAAATAACTGAGAGTGATTCTAAGGGTGGGTTCTCATTTCTCTTGGTTGGATACCTAGGAATGGAATGACTGGACCATATGGTACATTTTTGCTTAACTTTTTAAAGAACCGCCAAACTATTTTCCAAAGTGGCTGCATCATTTTACACTCCCTCCAGCAACGTGTGAGGATTTCAGTTTCTCCAAATCTGCCCCAACTCGTGTTATTGTCAGTCTCCTGGATTAGAGCCTCTCAGGAGTGTGAAGTGGCTTCTCAATACCGTTCACAGTTCCAAACTTTAGGCAAAAATAAAAGTTCCAAGTGATCACATTAAATGATAGAATTCAATTAACTCAAGTTCTGGTTCTTCCTCTTTACAATCACTAAGTTGTCCCTGTTTATTTCAAAGTGACAGTTTTAAAAATTACAGGGATTGGAAACTGGAATTGAATTATGCCCCAAAAAACAGAATTCCAAACTCTGACTTACTCTGAGTCTTACTTACTCTTGAGACAAACCCGTATAGCTGAATCTGCTTGTGTCAAAGACCGACTGTAAGGAGGTGGTTCTCCAAATTAAGCTCCTTGTTTTCTCTTGAAATGTTTATTAAATAATCAATAATATAATATGCTTATTTGAAGTTTACATGTATTCTATCACAACTCAGCAGGGACTGTGGCAGTTCAATACAACTTAGGCCAATAAAATATTTTACTGGGGAAGAATAATTTATCACTAAATTATTTAGAATTGCCAGCTCATGGTGATAATAAAAGGCGTTCAAAATTTAGTTGGAGCTCTTACATTTTTAAATGATCTCAGGTGATGCAATAATGAACCCTTTCTGCTCATGCCCCAGGCAAATGCTTCCACCCTCTTCGTGGTACCCAGCCAAGGACCATCCCCTCACTCCGGGAGGAAGCTGTGAGCATGTGGGAAATCTGTGGCTTTTTACTGACTGGTATATTTTTTAAACCTGGGGAATTGCAATGGTTTATTTATAGCCTTCATAAATTGCCAAGGGACACTGGCCATTTGGCAAGTGGTTTCCTATAAAGCAATGAGGGGAGACGAAGAGCATCTTCCTGCTCTTGCATCCTACACCCTCTTCTGAAATCCACTTGGGTCTGGGTTTATGCTTATTTGTGCTCTATCTTATTTTTATAGATTCCCCCTGTGGATGAAGAAGAGAATGTGCTAAATAAACACACCTTCAATGTGATCTGATCATCAATATATTTAACCAAGGGGAACAAAAGAGAAGAAAGTGAGTGCATTCTGGTACTGACTGGGGTAGGGGTTGGGGACACTAGGGCACCCCTCATACGTAAGCATGCAAAGGCAGGAAACCTTTGAGAGGCACACACGGGGCTGAGCAAAACAGTGCAGTTACCTTAAAATGACAGGACGAGAGAGATCCAAGATGGCTGATCACTAGCAGTTTGGGATTGTAGCTCCCAGTGAAAGCGCAGAGAACAAGAGGACGCCACACTTTCTGATGAATTTTTGTTGCTCACAAAAATTCAGGAGATTCCCAGCGGAGGAGCCCCATGGGTCGCCAGCGTGACTCTTGTGGCCAGTGCAGCAGTTCTTGGTGCAGAGTAAACGGGACTGTGTCCCCTTTTGGCCGACGTTTGGAGCCCCGGGAAGGCAGAGTCGCCCATTCAGCTGATCGAAGGACAGACTCAAGAAGGAAGCCAGGCCGGAGATGCCTGGGCAGAAAAGCACCATCAATCTTAACGCCGGCTGCGGCCCAGTGGGTTGCTCAGATTCTGGCGCTGGGAATCAACAAGTTGGACATCCACTCAGAAACCTAATTAGAAAGTCAGTAATCACAAAGACGACAGATGGATAAATTTATAACGAAGGGAAGAAACCAGCCTAAAAAGGCTGAGAATACCCAAAATCAGAACACCTCTCCCTCTACAGGGGATCACAGTTCCTCATCAACAAGGGAACAAGGCCTGATGGAGAACGAGTGTGTTCCATTAACAGAAGTAGGCTTCAGAAGGTGGATGATAAGAAACTTATGTGAGTTAAAAGAACTTGTTCTAACCCAATGCAAAGAAACTAAGAACTTTGAAAAAAGGTTTGATGAAATGCTAATGAGAACAGACAATTTAGAGAGGAATATAAGTGAATTAATGGAGCTGAAAAACACAACACGAGAACTTTGCGAAGTATGCACAAGTTTTAACAGCCAAATTGAT
>NW_016107423.1:1446900-1454971 GCF_001604975.1 Cebus imitator | reverse complement strand
GACAATATTCAACTCCAGGCAATACGGAGAACACCACAAAGATATTCCTCAAAAAGACCAACCCCAAGGCACGTAATCGTCAGATTCACCAGGGTTGAAATGAAGGAGAAAATACTGAGGGCAGCCAGAGAGGAAGGTCTGGTTACCCATAAAGGGAAGCCTATCAGACTCACAGCAGATCTCTCAGCAGAAACCCTACAAGCCAGAAGAGAGTGGGGGCCAATATTCAACATTCTTAAAGAAAAAAACTTTCAACCCAGAATTTTACATCCAGCCAAACTGAGCTTCATAAGCGAAGGAAAAATAAAACCTTTTGTGAACAAGCAAGTACTCAGAGATTTCATCACCACCAGGCCTGCTTTACAAGAGCTTCTGAAAGAACCACTACACATAGAAAGGAACAACCAGTATCAGCCTTTCTAAAAAATACCAAAAAGTAAACAGCATCAACATAATGAAGAATTTACATCAACTAATGGGCAAACCAGCCAGCTAGCATCAAATGGCAGTATTAAACTCACATATATTATTATTAATCTTAAATTTAAATCGACTAAATCCCCCAATCAAAAGACGCAGCCAAAACCCATCAATATGTTGCATCCAGACCCATCTCACATGCAAGGATACACAAAGACGCAAAACAAAAGGATGGAGAAAAATTTACCAACCAAATGGAGAGCAAAAATAAATAAATAAATAAAAAGCAGGAGTTGCAATTCTCACCTCTGATAAAATAGACTTTAAAGCAACAAAGATCAAAAGAGGCAAAGACGGACATTACATAATGGTAAAAGGATCAATGCAACAATATGAGCTCACGATCTTAAATATATACGCACCCAATACAGAAGCACCCAGATACATAGGACTTATAAAGAGACTTAGGCTTCCACACAATAATAGTGGGAGACTTTAACATCAATATTAGACAGATCAACGAGTCAGAAAATTGACAACGATATCCAGGACTTGAACTCAGATCTGGAACAACTAAACTTAATAAACATTTATAGAATTCTCCACTTCAAATACACAAAATATACACTCTTATCAGTACCACATCACGCCTACTCTAAAAGTGAAGTAAATCACTCCTCAGTAATTGCATAGCATTTCACAGCTTTAAATGAAATATTGGTTGGCTGCTTGTTTGTTATTTTCTCCCCTCATTTCTCCCTGTCTCCATTATTAAGTGCAATTATTGGCATAAAAGAGGTTTCCAATACCCATTTTTAGACTGCATTCTAGCCTGGGCAATAAAGCAATACTCCTGTTCTCTCTCCCTCTTCCTCTTTCTTCCCCTCCTTCATTCTTTTTTTTTCTTCTTCTTCTTTCTTTTTCTTTTTTTTAAAAAAAAAAAACAAAGAAGAAATGACAGGACAGCTCCCAGTTCAGAATGACGGGAAGTTGATTCCATGAAACCACAAAGAATGTTCCGCCACAGGGGCAGCTGGTCAGCCTTGGAACCACAGGAAAGGACAAGAGGTGAAAGTTGGAAATGCCCACCTGAGGCCCGCGGGAAAGAGAGGACGTGGGTCATGGGCTTCTGGAGCCTGGTTCTCCTGTTTGTGCAGCTCTCTGGCAAGACAGAGGCCACAGACATCTCACCTTTGCCTCATTTAATTCTGTTCTGTGCTCACTGGGCAACCACCTGATTACAATTTTGCTCCCACACTGGGAGGCTCATAGAAAGAAAATGTGCCTGCGGGCTCAGAAACTGTTTCTGGACCTCAGAGCAGAGCAGCACAGCAGGTATAGGTGGGGCGGAGAGGATTGGGGGGTAGAAAGATGAACTAAACAAGGGCCCCCATAGACAGGGCTTCCAGGTCACAGAAAGCATTCTTCCAGCCCCACCTCCACCCCAGTGCCTCCCTCCGAGTCATCAGGCACTACCTCAGCCAGGCTAAAAGTAGTTTTAAAGGCTGTCTCTTCCCAACTATATTGAACATTTGCATGATTGGACATTCTCAAAAAAAGGAGCTCATAAGGAACGCAGAGTCCTCAAGAATGGACATCCCAGGGCACATGCCAAGCCCCAGCAGAGGGACTCACGAACATGAGTCCTGGTGGAAACCACAACCTCAATCCAGCTATTTGCAAAGAACATGTGCTCAGAGCATCATCATGCAAATTAAAATTGTGACGGCCATTCTTCTTATCGGTGCGTTAACATCTCTGAAATTGAGACGAAGAAGGAGGTCACACAAAGTGGCAAAATTCGCCAGGGAGTCTATTGCCGTTATGGTTTAATGTGGCCATTCTCCCAGAAATTACTTTCCCATAATCACCAGTCTCTACAGGAACAGAGCTGTTCCGCGCAGCATGCTAAGCGCAGATTCTGAGAAGCCCGAAACCTCAAAAAGACAGTTTTTATTTTAGAGGACAAACTGTGAAAGGTTTCTTATCAAACATTTCATCTTGAACCTCCACATTAGGTGAGTATCAAAGGGACTCAATGAATCATTTTCTCTTCCCAATATCACAAGGAAGTTCATCTCGATATAAAGGCAGGCAAGGAGGAAGCGTGACAGGAGTTTGGTATGAGAGCATTTGCAGAAGAAAAGACTGCAGCACTCCACGTGAAGAGAAAGGAATGAGCCCTAAGACCTCTCCTACCCTCTCATTAGCTTGGAGAGCACTGAGTTTGCACTCAAAGGTCTGCATCAAGGGTCATTTAAAAGCTGCACTTGCTTTAACGGTTAGTTAATGTAACAGTGGAGAGCCATGTGATGTATCAGTGAGGAGAGACGGTTGGTCTTCAAAGATCATAAGACTTCTGTTAAGGAATCCAAGCAGAGGATGGCCCAACAGGAGGGAGAAAATTGGCGGAAAAGGCTGACTGAAGGTAAAGTAGCCTGGAGAAGTAGCAGCACTCTCTGCAGCCTCCTTTAGCTCCCAAGCGAGTTAGATGGCCCCCGAAAAGTCTGGAAGATTTGGTTTTAGGGTTTTATTGGCACTCTCAGTTATCAAGTGATCACACAAGGCTTTTTACAGGCACAGATCCCTGCTTCCCTTCTTAATGTGCTAAAACTCCAGGAATGAAGGGAAACGTAGCAATTCAGAAGTTCAATTGTATAGATTGCTCTTGTTTGATTCATTAAGGACTTTAACATAATGAAGCTGGTATAATCATTGGCAGATATATTAAACTGCCTGGTAAAATGGCTGTACAGCGGTCCCTTCCTTTCTGTGGCCTGATAAATGGCACGCTCAAGAATATGGAGCTCCTGTGTTTTTTTAACAGGCTGGAAAGATGACAAAAATTCTCCCAGCGTGCCCAGTGGAAAACGATTGCTGGCAGGAGATAGTGGCTACAGGAACAAAAAGGTAGGAAGTCAAGTCTGATGAAAAAGTGAGCTGAACGCCCCCCTAGCGCCAGCCCAGCATTCTTTTAGGTTTTATATTCCACAAAGAGAACATAAAAGGGGACCTTAGCATACACGCTGGCTTTTTGAACAATTCATTCCCTCCCTCCCTCTTCTTTCGTTTCCTTCCTTCCTCCTTTCCTTCCCTTCCTCCTTCCTTTCTTTCTCCTTTCGTTCCTTCTCTTCCAACTCTTCCCTTTTCTTTCTTCCTCCCATCTTTCTTTCCCTCCCTTCATCTCTCCTTCCTTCTAACCATACCAAGTACTCCATGTTAACAACCTAGTGTTATGGACAAACACATACATTCACCAATACAAATACCTATGTATATACATAGTTTTGTCATTGTTTATTAATATTATTCATAGAAATGTGATGTTATACATTTTTCTGCAGCTAGATTTTTCTCAGTAGTACATCATGGAAATCCTAACCAACTGAACTGGTTTTGCTGTAATTTATTGTTCTTAGGTCTGCATAATATTTTATGATAAAGATGAATTTTAAAACCCCACTATTTATGAGTATTCACCTTGTTTCATAATTTTAATTGTATGAATAATGCTATAATGAACATTGCATCTATATTCTTATGAAATTATATTATTACGTATTTTTATTCTTTAGAATAGCTTCCCAGGAATGAAACTGTTTAACAAAAGTGTAGTGAATTTTTATTTTTAAAAATGAAGATATGCCCATACTGCAATTTAAAAATGGCTTTAACAATTCACATTCCATTTGCAAAGGATGATAACACCTTTTCCTCTCTGCATTCTTACCTCTAAAGAGAGAATAGTGCTATCATTCTATTATTTTTTGTTAATTACATGGTTATAAAGGGACACTTAAATTGCATTTCCGTGAGTACCAAGAGTTTTGACATCTGTGTGTTTATGGCCATTGTACATACTTTGGAGTGAATTATCCATTTATGTCTATTTTCTATTATTTGTTGCTCATTAGCAAAAACTCTTGGTTACAAAAGTTAACAAAGATGTTAACTTTTATCTATCATCTGTGATCCAAATGAACATTTAACTCTGCAATTTCTCATCTGCCTTGTTTCAATCTCCTACAGATTGTGGTTTCTTGTCTTGGTTAAGAAGTCTCTACAAACCCTAAATTGTGTGTATAGGCTCCTAGATTTTCTTCTGCAAATTCATTCATTTATATATTCATTTACTTATTTTCACACTGAAGTCTTCAGCTCCCTGGAATTTATTTGCCTATATTCTGAGAGACAAGCGCCCATTTCTATTTTCTCCTGGATGGAGAGTCAGCACCTTCCTTCTCACTCTGAATTGAAATAGCAACTTCATAATATATTAAAGTTGCATATATTTTGGAAGCTATTTGGAAGATTTACTATTCAATCACTCTAACATGTTTATTTCAAAAACCATAAGTGCTTTATGTATTTGATTATAGTGACTTTGCAGTAATGTTTTAATATCTGCACTCACTGTTCTTTTCATACATTTTATTCTTGGGCATTTAACTTTCTCCATAAGCTTTAGGATCACTTAATATTATTTACAAATGGTGTGATTCTAATTGGAATTACAATATACTATGTAAACTAATACACATCAATATTACATACTGATGTATATAATGAATACAATATTACATATTGATGTATATAATGAATTTAGGGAGACCTAGCATTTAATTTATTTTCACTCTACAGATCTAAAAACTAAGTATACCTCTAGAACTTAGTATGCTTGTCCGTTTGTTTGAGTCTTGTTCTCAGGACTTTATAGTTTTCTTCAAACAAGATTTCTTTGCATTGTATTGGAGACATGAATTAATTTTTTCCATTTCCATGTTAGATGACTTTTGCTGTTAAGTGTTATGTGTGAATATTTTGTACGTCCCCATTTTATCAAATTCTCTTATCAATACAATTACTTCTTTTTCTTAAGTCCATTGGTTTTTCCAAGAATACAATAATATTATCAACAAAAGTAGAGTTTTAATCTTTCTTTTCCAATGTTTATGTAAATCATTATTTTTAAATTTTATTTTAGAGATAGGGGTCTTGCTATGTTGCCCAGTCTGGACTCAAACTTCTCAGCTCACAGGATCCTCCTGTCTCAGCTTTCCAAGTAGCTGAGACTATAGGCATGCATGCTCCCCCACACCCGGCATTGACAAATTATTTTACCGCCTTTTCCCACTGCATTTGCTAAAACCTCTAAGACAATAATAATTGTAAGATCACTTTTCTGATCCCTAACAGTTGAAGTGATTTTAGTGTTTGGTTGTTTAAAATAAGCTTTGCTTATTTTTGTAGTCTTTGTCATAGATTTTTATCACGCTCTGTCACCTTGCCTGGAGTGCAATGGCTCAATCTCGGCTCCTGGGTACAAGTGATCCTCCCACCTCGACCTCCTGAGTAGCCTGACTAACGTTTGTATTTTTAGTAGAGACGGGGTTTCACCATGTTGGCCAGGCTGGTCTCAAGCTCCTGACCTCAAGTGACCCGCCTGCTCTGGCCTCCCAAAGTGCTGGGATTACAAGCATGAGCCACCATGCCTGGCTCACAGTTAAAAAGGCTCCTCACCTACATCTTTTCATAAAGTTAAGAACAGCTGCTGGATTTTTATCAAAATGGCTTTTCAGCATCCATTGATGTTTATTTTTCTGCTTTAATATGTTGATTTAATGAATTACATTGCCGACAACCATATAGCCTTGCATTTTTGCAATAAGCCCTACTTGGCCATAGCATATTGGTATGTTAATACATTTTGAGATTGCTCAAGCTAAAATCACATTTAGAGCTTTTTTGCATCTAATAAATGGCATTGATCTTTTTACAGCATCCTCATAGGGTTTTAGTGAAAAAACTGGCTTTATAAATACAATGAGAACTTGTCTAGCTTCTTCAATATATAGTCTTAAATAGTTTAAATCACATAGGAATTGCCCATTCTGTAAGGTTAAAGTGTTCAGCTATGAAATTATCCAATCCTGTTAACTTTTTCACTGACACATTTTACTCACTTTTCTAATCTCTTCTTGAGTATTCAGTCTATTCAAGTTTTCTACTGCTTTATTCAATTTTAATAATTTGTATTTTCCTACGAAATATCAATGTTTTCTACGTTTCCAAGTTATCTTTTTGAAATTAAAGTTTTCGCATGTGTTCAAGTACATGGTCAACTATTTTTGTAAATACTACATGGACATTTAAAAGCTGCATGTTCTTTAGTAGTCAGTAAATGAATAAATTGTATTAAACACATGTAAATATATTCAATCCACTTTGTACTAGATATTCAGGATAGGCTCAGGATAAATAGGTCAACTTTATCCAAACTCTTGTAAATGGTGTCTCCATTGACTGAGTAACTCCTGTCCCTATTGGCTAGGTAACTCCTATTTATGCTTAGGTCTCAGTTTCATGCCACTTCCTTCAGAAAATCCTCCTTAATACCCTGGACTAGGTTGGGGAACAGTGTCATCATGCACAGATTTCCTTCATGGCACTTGTCTCATTAGTAATGATACCGTTATTTGTCTAAGTAATAGAGTAATGTCTTTCTTGCCTATTACCTAGTAAACTCCATGAATGAAATAACGTCAGGTTTATCTTAGCCTGGAAACATCGTAGAACATGGCAGTGTACTTGGCATACAGTAGACAAGCAAAAATGTTTCTTCCATGAATGAATAAACACATGTCTGTTAATCAGAGGAAATATAACTTTGGAAGCTGTCACTGGCAATTTTTCACCACGTGGTTGGAAAGCCAGCCTACCACATCAGAGACTGCTGAAACAGGCATGCAAGAAAACGCTGAGTTGAGACATGGAAGAAAAGAAAATTTCCTGGTTCACAAAAGTATATCAAAGTATATCAAAGTCCAGTTGCATCCCATTCCATGGTTTTGTGAGACCTGCAGTAGCCTTATAGCTCCACTTTTTGTTAAAGCTAAAAACAACGGCAGATTTCTTTAGTTTTTGTCTAATGCTTCTTTTCTGTTTCAGGATCCCTCCGGGACACCACATAACATTCAGATGTCATGTCCCTTGGGCTTTTCTTGGCTCCGACAGTTTCTCAGACCCTCCTTGGTTTTGATGACCTCATCATATTTGTATACTTTATTTTATTCTGTCTAATTTTATGTTGACTTTGTGTTCACTTTGGTTTACTTTGTTGTCTCTTCTTCCTTTTGTTTTTTTAACTAGTTTTCAGAAGTTTCTTTGTATTATCATCTTCCTTTTGGTAATATTGTTATTCAACTATAATTTCCTATTCTATGAATGTCTCCTCTCTCTAGAAACTCATAAGAAAGCACATATTCCTGTTTTCTAATTTAACTAAACAAGATGTAACTTATTTCCTTTACCAAAGTCATCTATCCCAGTAAGATGAGTCTTTTAGAATATTTTCACTTTTCTATTCTTCTCTACTCTACCTTTACCCAGATCAGAATAAAATCTAGTAAGTGCTTTGCTTCATCTCACTTTATTCTTCCTTCACCCCTAACTTCTAGGTTTTTCTAAAGTAGCTTAGTACTTTTCATTCCAGATTACTAGAATTGCCTGGCGAGGCATAGTGACTCATTCCTGTAACCCCAGCAATTTGGGAGGTCGAGGCAGCAGTATTGCTTGAGTCCAGGAATTGAGAAAACATAGCAAGACCCTATCTCTAAAAAAAGAAAAACAACTGCATCAGATTTAAATACAT
>NW_016107423.1:1444804-1446169 GCF_001604975.1 Cebus imitator | reverse complement strand
AAAGATGGGATTTCACCATGATGGCCTGGCTGGTCTTGAACTCCTGACCTCAGGTGATCCACCCACCTCGGCCTCCCAAAGTGCTAGGATTACAGGCGTGAGCCACAGCACCCGACCAGTTTCTTCTTTCATGAGTTTGACAATTGCGTCTTCTCCAAATGTAGGTGCTCTCTCTGGATCTTCTTTTACTCACGTGTTAGTTTGTCCAAGATGTATTGTCCAAAACGCTATTATTTTCCCACAGGATGTCTTCTGCTTGTACTCTTGCTCTGCATGTTTAAATATTAGCTCCGATTCAACTTCTAGACTTGTAATTGCAAGTCTCAACAGTGACTGCTACTCTCCTTCAATTCATTTACTATCATTTTTAGCTCAAAACGGATACAGAAGAAAGTCTTTTAAAAATATAACTGGCACCCTTATGTGTTTAAGTTTTAATCCACTCATTTAAAGCTTTGCTCGGTGTGTTCTACATGTTTTCCCCCTCTGAACCCTGGGGCCCAGGTCTTGATGTAGAAATCCCTCAGATGATGCTATGGAATGTTGCTTCTCAAATGTGTTCGCAGAGCCCTGGAGGCCCCTGGGACTCTTGCAGGGGGTCTACAAGATCAAAACGACTTTCATAATACTAGCATGTTATTTGCCTTTTTCACGGGGTTCACATTTGCCCTAGTGACACAAAAGCCATGGTAGGTAAAACTGCTGGTTCCTTAGCATGAGTCAAAGCAGTGTCACCAAAACGCATCAGCTGTCATTGTACACTTCACAACCACATCTGGAGAACGTGAAGGATGAAAGGCTTGAGTCATTTGTAAAGGTCATTGTAACAAAAGGCGACTCTGGGATCACCTCCAGCATGGCGGACACCAGGCTGTCTCTCATCCCCTCTTCCTACGAGACCAGCTCCAATTCTGGAGAAAGACAAGAGGATGAAAATAAAAACACACATAAAACATACCAGCACTTTCTACAAGAGTAAGGACTGAGAAAAAGAAAAAAAAAATGCTCCTCAGCTTTCCTTCATCTTTAATGCCATCCAACAGCTCATGTGCTGCTTTGGCAACCAAAAAACGAGCTCAGATTGTTTCTAAACCAAGGCGCAGACTGGCCAGACGCCGGGAGGCAGCACCTGATCCCTCGATTCAGGACACATGCCCAACCCGACCCTGAGCTGACTGTTTCCTCTGCTGTGTGTCTGTATTCTTCATCAGGGTGAAAAGGAAGCCATGAACTCTTGCTAGAGAACCATGGTCTCCTTTCTTCTAGTAATATAATTTCCTTCTGGGAGCAGGGCTGGATAAATAATTTGCAGGACCCAATGCAAAAAGAAAATGATGACCTCTCAAAAAAAAAAAAAAAAAAAAA
>NW_016107423.1:1360932-1444022 GCF_001604975.1 Cebus imitator | reverse complement strand
TGGCACAATCTTGGCTCACTGCAACCTCTGCCTCCCCGGTTCAGGCAATTCTCCTCAGCCTCCTGCGTAGTTGGGACTGCAGACGCACGTCGCCATACCCAGCTAATTTTTGTATTTTTTAGGAGAGATGGGGTTTCACCATGTTGGCCAGGATGGTCTCGATCTCTTGACCTCGTGATCCACCCGCCTCGGCCTCCCAAAGTGCTGGGATTACAGGCTTGAGCCACCACGCCCGGCCTCTTTCTAGGTATATAACTGTTACTGGAGCTATTAAGAGTATGTTATTGGTTGTGAAAACATTATTGGAATTATTTCAAGATATTATGTTGAGATAAATTTCTGATAAATTATATCAAAATGTAAATTTTGTTACATTTAGATTATTACAGAACAATTTTTCGAAAAGGCTTATCTCTGTACAAATTCAGTTTTATGTAAGTCTGAAGTTAACTTTATTTAAATGTGAATTTATACTATGTTATATAATGCTCATTTTGTGTTGTTGTTGTTTTCTGTTTTGTTTTTTTGAACCTGGGTCTCACTCTGTTGCCCAGGCTGGAGTGCAGTGGTGTGATCTTGGCTCACTGCAACCTCTGCCTCCCGGGTTCAAACGATTCTCCTCCCTCAGCCTCCCAAGTAGCTGGGATTACAGACATGTGCCACCATTCCTGGTTAATCTTTGTATTTTTAGTAGAGAGGACGTTTCACCAAGTTGGCCAGGCTGGTCTTGAACACCTGGCCTCAAGTGATCTGCCCGCCTCAGCTCCCGAAGTGCTGGGATTACAGGCATGAGCCACTGCGCCTGGCCAATACAATGTTATACAATGTTATTTTAATATTGAAATTTCCTATAATTTTCCTATAACTTGTGGAGCTGCCATTGTCACCTCTGCTGTTAGTGCTGTAACAGATGTCGGGCTGGCCACCCCCTCAGACACACACCATATAATGGACTTCCCTGAGGCATGCAAATGAGACCCGGCCAACCGCCACATAGGCACACTGCCCGCCCGCCCTGGACTGCAGCGGCTCACCACACCCATCCATGTGTGCACTGCTGCTTGGCCTATCCCCTCTGCCTATGCACACATTACACTGGACCACAGACATCATCACAAAACACATGTTCAAGAACAAAATCATGTTAAGAATTTCAAGACAGTCACAAAAGAACATTAAGCCATGCAATTGCACAGGTGACACGGCCATGAAGCCAGCCCTGCCTGGGAGCCTGGGCATAGAACAATGGTAATTTATACTTTCCCAGCGACTAGCCACTAGTGGATTGAGCTGAAGTGTTTAATGCCAAGCTCCTAAGTAATTTGCCTTATAAATCTTCAGTTACAGTATCTTCTCCTAGAAATAGTAAAGGCTTTGTACAGATTTCTAAGCCAGCAATTGTCTCTCTTCTCTTTGTAAATCAGTTGGCTGTCTTTCCTAGGAAACCAGTGTGAACATAGCTTTGAATAGTCACTGATGACTTAAATTAGTCTCTGGGTCTTTCTGAGTGCTTAATTTTCTCCAGGAGTTATTAGCTCAGGCATAGAGAAACACCAGACTTCTCTAGCCATTGAAATCATCATGGCTGTAAATGCAGTTCATAGCATAATTCAGAGTGCAAGTTCTGGATCGATCCTGCCTATGCAAATCCTATTTCTACTTCACCTTTCCTGCTGTAAGCCTTTGGCATTGGTTTGAATGGATCGCTTCCAAAATTCAGGTGTTGCCAATGTGATAGGATTAAGAGGTGGGGCCTTGAATAGATGATTAGGCCATGAGCGCTTCTCCCTCATTACTGGGATTAAGGCCTTTATAAAAGAAGCTGACAGCATTCTGCTAGTTCACTCCCTTTACCCTCTACCTTCTACCATGTGAATATACCATGTACAGCCCTCGTCAGATGCCGCCACCTTGATCTTAGACTTCCAGCTTCCAGTACTGTGAGAAATAAATTTCTGTTCTTAAGTTACTTAGTCTGTGGCCTTCTGTTATAGCAGCACAGACTAAAACAGCGTGTTATCCACCTCTGTATACCTGTTTTCTTGTCTTCAAAATGAAGATAATAGAATATCTTTAAAGATAAGGCTTGATAAGTGTTTATTACACTCCGCTTCTAAATAAATGTGGTTCAGTCTCTTAGCTTACGGCGGTGATGTAAGTGGTCTTCCTAAGAAGACAAAAATTCTAGCTTTGACTTGCATAATTCTTTTCTATTAGATGTAAAGGATGTTTACTACTGCTTTCCGAAGGGGTCTGCAAAACAGCAGAAATGGGAACCCAATTCAGCAAGACCACTAAAAAAGCACAGCTTGGTGAAGGCTGCTGCAAGATCAGCTGAGGGAGGGTGTGTGTGTGTGTGTGTGTGTGTGTGTGTGCATGCACGTGCGTGTGTGTAAGTAGGTAGGTATGCGTGTGAAGAGAAGACTTGGGGTCTGTGTGTGATCTACCCTGTGCTTACGTGAAAGAAGGCCCTGGGTGTCCATGTATATATCACCAACAAATACGTGCAGTTTTCATTTGATTACTGGAATTGCTTCCTCTTGTCTACATGTCAGCTGTCAGCAGAGCTCTAGTGAAACAACACAGATAAGTAATACAGAACAGAGCACCTCCTCTTACCCATACAAGACAAAGAACAGACATTTTTGGAGTGTTTTGTTTTAAGTAAGATGAGCCTTTTCGAACCTACCTTATGTAATGTTTGGTCATGGATTTGAAGTATAAGCCAACAGGAGGGTTGTATAAAAAGGAATTCAGAATTTAAAAAGAAATTCACATTGAAGTTTCATCAGCTTTGCTAACATGGACTAAAAGGTTAATTCATCAACCCTATATGCCAATAAACAGGCATGTTAAAAATGAATTTCTTCCTTGACAGACTTTATAAAATATACATGTGACCTATTACTAGGAATTCAAATCGTCAAAAATGATGAAGTTGTAACATGTTGTTAAATTCTCCCATGAGATTTGTGTTACAGACTATCTGCAGGTGTCTCTGCCTCTAAAGGAGTGGCCTCTAGAAACGGTCATGAAGCCTGTGTCCCGCCCATTCCCCTGTCTCCACAGGCCGGAGCCAGTTCTGCCCCCCACCCAGGACAAGGCCTGGCTGTCCAAGGTTGTCCCATAGAGTGCTTATCCCGCTTTCTGCTGTCTTCTCCACTAGCCATATTAAGATCCGATGAAAAACTGAAGAAAGAAAAGAGAAACCACGTTGAGATTCAAACCACAGAAGGAATGTTCTACACAGAATTGGTTATGGGTGGGTGATGGATTTGCTGAGAAGTCAACCAGGGATGGTAAGGAAATTCTAAGAATAGCGACAGCAGGAAGCTTCTACTTCTTCCAGGCTACAGGAATGCAGAAGACAGAGGATGTGTCACTGGGCTCCCAGGAGTCAGGGTCACCTGGGAGAGGCTGGAGTCTCATCCAGTGAGACTGGAGCTGTGAAAGAGATGCAGGGCCACATATCAAACCAATTAAATTGGAATCCCTTCCATCAGTGTTTTTTAAAACTCCCCAAGAGATTCCAAAGCGCAGCCAAGATTGAGAGTCACTGCTTCAAGTGCCTAGACAGAATCTGCATTGCTAGATTGACTCCGCCCCAGACTGAGCAGACGTGGGGAGAAGAGCAGTGGCCATCCCATCACTCAGGGTCCAAAAGGAGGGAACAATTGTTCCAAGAGATCAGGCAGCCAACCAGTTCTCAGGTATCTTTGAAGAAATAACGAAGAACCAGATTTGATTTATAGAACTTTTCTTCATAAGTGACTTCTTAGTAATTGCTCTATTAAAAAAAAAAAACTATTTTAAAGAGCCATATTTTTGCTTAATAGATATTGAAAAAAGCGATTAAATATAACACTGTATGCCAATTACAGTAAACCAATATTATCTAGCACAATCAATGAAAAAGTCATTTTGAATATACATAAATTGACTGGAGTAGGATATCCTGCTTAACTTATTAACTCGCACATATTGAGTGTGTGCTAATTATTTGTTGAATGAACTAATCATCAAAGGAAGATTAATGTACAGTGTGATATTACTGTGATTTTTATTGTATTTTAATTTCTAGAAAATTGATAATCTGTGATAATACATATAATGAATCTTTCAACAAGAAACAAACATCTTCATAGTTTCTTTTTTTAAAAATGAGAAGGCATTTTACGGTTTTGTATAGCCCTAGGGTAATCACCATGAACACCAATTATCATCATGAATGTTGTTAAAGAGAAGTGTGCTTGGCAAAACGCCAGATAACAGAGTTCAGTTGTGCCCTAGGTAACTGGAAAAACAGTTAACTCCTTTTAAAGAACCACCTGTAGTAAGTCTCTATGCCCTTTTCACTGGGCGTTTATTCATACAAGAAATGTTTATTAGGCAGTTAATATGTGTCCTGGGGAGTAACGAGGCAAATAAGATCCTGCCTGAGAGCACTTTATAATGGAATGGAAGGGATTAAACAATCGCGTAAGTCCCATCGGAGGTGGTGGGTGCTAATTCTAATGTTTAGTGAAGTTTGAGGATGAGCAGGCCAGGGGACATGAGAGGAGGTGACTGGGAACAAACACCTGCAGAGAGTAGGATGCAAAGACGCTCGTGAAAGCCATGGAAGAGGAAAGTGACCTAATCAAAATGGCGCTTACCGTAAGGCTCTCGATTCGATTACTCTTCTAACATGTTAAAAATAATAAGAAAAAAGCAGATAATTTTGTCATTTTTTTTTCAAACCAGTTAGGGATTACTGGAAAAGTCTATGCAAAGGGTGCAAAGAGGACAACTGCAGCAAGTATCCAGATGAAGGGTGGATGCCGCAAATACCACAGGAAAGAATCCATAGAATTCCATGCCTGAATGTCTCCAAGGATCGATTGAGGTAAATCAGGGAAACAGAAAGGAAGAGCTAATTAGAAGGGAAAGATAATGAATATTGCCTTTCGGATCTATCTGGTTGAAGGCTGGATAGACATCCAACAAGAGACATCCACCATGAATACACTGAACAACTCACAGCTTACAAAGTAGTTTTACTATGACATCATGGAACATGTATCTAGAAATAAAACACTTGCATCACTCATATTTCAAAATATTTTGAATAGAAGTTTGAATTTCTTGGTTAACACAATATTCTTAAAGGCCTTCAAAAATAACAGCACAAGTCATCTGTATGTACATCAAACATGTACAATTTCCACTTCACTTCCAAAAAATCACAACGTTGACAATGATGTCATCCAGGCTTCTAGGTTTATGTTGAAGAAAACTAGATCCAGTGGCCATCATGTGATGTGAGTGATGAACCTGGCTTGACAGTGTAGATTTGTGCTTCACTGTCAAGGGCTGGAGAGCCAACAGACAATAGACATTCTATTCTGCAATTCTGTTGCAATTGGGTTGGTAAGAGCCCCAGTTTGCTTCGTAAGTGTGAGAGCATTTCATTGATTCTTCTTCTTTCTCTATCTCTTTAAAGGTCACAGAAGTGGATTCAGTGTGAGAGAGCCAGTTAATAATTTACATCTAGACAATGCTTTTACATTGACAAACTACTTTCTCATATGACATTAACACCCTGGAGCTTTCAAATAGCCCTGGAAGGTAGGTGCATTACAAATGATGCACCAAACACAGAAAAGAAATGGCAATGAAACCCAGGTCTCACAACGCTTCCAGGTGAGAAAGAGCAGGCCCGTGACAGCCTCAGAAGAGTCTGTTCCAGAACTCTTAATATTTTCAGACTTCAACCTGCCCAACACAGCAATCTCCCTTCAAGACTAGCTTTGTTTTGTCTTCACTCGACATATATTTTAAAATATATTTTTAATGATAAAAAGTTCCAATAAATTGAAAACATTTGTCTCCTAATTCACACCTTGTCTATGTTATCAGGAAACATGCACATAATATCATGTAGTTGTGATACAAATCTGCTATTTTTCATTTTTGTTATCTCTTATTGAATATACATCACCAGAAGATGTTTGAGCATATAGGATGTTTTCAGCACGAGGGTCTTAATTTAGTTACTCTTCTCACGTGTTAAAAATAATTTTTAAAAAGCAGATCATTTTGTCTTTTTTTCATGAGTTTTTACATTAAAGTTATTTCCCATTTTAAAAAGTATAGTCATTTAGACTTTGAAGTCTGTTTTAAAAATTTTAAATTGTAGTCATCTGCACCCAAAAGGTCTGTTTTACGGAAAACTGAACACCTCATGTTCTCACTTATAAGTGGGAGATGAATGATATAGACACGTGAATGGGGGAAGCAACACACACTGGGTGGGGTGGGGGTGGGGAAGGGGGAGGGGAGCATCAGGAAGAAGAGCTAATGGAGGCTGGGCTTCATACCTAAGTGATGGGTTGATCTGTGCAGCAAACCACCATGGCACACGTTTACGTAGGTAACAAGCCTGCACATCCTGCATGCGTACCTCAGAACTTAAAATATTAAATAGAAGTTGAAGAAAGAAAAAGGTCTGTTTCAAACAATGATTATGCACTTAAAGCGAGAATTTGTTTGTTGAGACATTGTGACTTGAGGTTTTAATTGTGACAGCCTTCAATCGGTACCTGTTTGCCGTCCATGGCACTTGCTACATTCTGATGCTTTCTGTGATAACATTTCAGTAAAACACACTAATAGTTCTTTTCTCTCTGTCTCTTGTTATCCATATTAGAATAAATTATATCCCCCAATCAACCACTGAGGGCCCTTGGCTCCTTCCTACTCAAACTGTGGTCCACAGAACAGCAGCATCATGGGCACTCTTGGAGGGTCGTTAGAAATGCAAACCCTTGGGCCCATTCTAGACCTACAGAACCAGAATTGGCATTTGATTAAGATCCCCAGGTGACTCATATGTAAGATAAAGTTGGAGACACACTGATTAGACCACTAGTTCTCAATTTCAGCTTCCCATTGCAATCACCTGGGCGCTAGAGCCATTGCCCCCCAGAGAAACTGATGTAATTAGTCTAAGGAATTTTTTTAAATCCCAGGTGATTCTGATGTGTATCCAAAATAGAAAACCACTGGTCCTGAATAACTCCCTCTTTTTATAGACAAGAAAATCATGAGGCCCACTGGGTTAGGTTATAACCTGCTCCGGTTTATAAAGCAAATTTGCAGGTAGAACTAGAAAATGGAAGATCCCTATCTGGTTTGGGGCTACCTCCACAATGTAAGAGCCTGCCCCTCCCAAAACCTGGACCGGGGCCTCTGTTCCTGTGCTTGGAAGCTGTCATATCCCTGCCTTGCTCTTCTCCACTTCCTCATCCTAGGCATGTTCTGACCTTCTGTACACACGTGAATTCCTTGCCAACAGTTCTCCTCTGTCCTTTGCTTTCCTTCCCCACTTCCCTGGGCTCACTCCCATGAGCCCTGAAACCATCCCAGCCTTCTCAGCCTGTTTGCACATGACCTTCGTCCTATCCTAGAGGAACACTCCCTCGGCTTCCCCTCCAACGGTGGCTTCTCCTTCAACACAATCCTCTTGATGCAAACTGGAAATGCTTCACTTCTAAGCTCTTGAATCCTGACATTCCTGTTTCTAGATCAATTGCCTGGGCACGGATCTTTCTTGCCTTCTTAAACTCACTGGATCTGCCCTGGACTGTGCCCTTCCACACAGCCCTGTGGTTCTCCATGAACTGGGTATTCAGAATCCCTTGGGACTGATCCCTTGCCAAGCCATGGGTGCTGCCACTATCTTCCCCCAAAGGCACTTTCAAAAGTGTGGGCTGTGAGGGGAAAAGGCCTGGTCATCTGCATTTGGACAGCACACCCCAGAGCATCCAGATTCAGAGGTCCTGCTCTACTCTGAGGCTCTCCCCAAGGCTGCAAGCCCATCACCCAATTTCTGGTCTCCCTCATCTCCTTCCTCTCTGAGGGAACCAATGCCGCAGTGCTGCCAACACTGCTGTAATCTTGCAGCTCATCTTGTCAACCTGATGGTCGGAGTAACCCCACTCTGTGTTTGTTTTGGTGGGCTGTCAGGCCCATAACAGGCACAGTTAAAATAAGGACATTTAAAATGGTACCAATTTGGAATAAACGCTGGTTCAATCTCATCCTGTCTTTTACTAATAGAATATCTCCCCCTGACCACTCCATCTCCCTCTAATTAGATCTCTGCTGTGTCCTCTCCAGCTTACCACTACTGCCCCCTGTTGATTGAAATGCTGTATTTCGAAGCCCTGGGGCTACTTACCAGAGACTCAGGGTACTCATAATTTAAAGAGGAAAAATATGGTTATAAAACCTTTATGTTTTAAATACAATACCGTGACCTTGAAACACTGTAGAATTTGCCATCTAACCACTTGGATATAAATTAGCCAAAGCTTTGATTCACGTACAAAAACAATGGAAATGCCTTAGGCAAAATGTATGGTCACAACCATAATCAGACAACAACTGCTGTAATCGTGAAAGGAAATTGGATTTTACAAACGGATCAATTGAGATTTTAAACAGAAAAAGGGTCAGTCTATTCCAGCAGTTTATTAAAGGGTAATGTTTCCATTGAAGATAATGTATACAAAATAAATTAGGTCACTTAACATTAATTCATTTTACCATAAAATAAACATATTGAAAAATTATAATAAAATCAGAAAGTCTACCGAAGATTTTTGAATCCCATAAAAATTAATTAATGAGCCTTCAATTATTTACCAACTAAATAACAAATAGACGCATTTTGATGTTTTGTCTGTGTCATTAGATTGTTTCAAGAGAGCAGATGGTACAACATACTGATACAGAAATATCTTCTGCCAAATTATCTTCAGAATTCTATCAATCCAACATTTGTACAATTTGAATCCAAGAAGATAATTTGGAATTATTGAGTAAATGTGGGACTTCATTTTTCTAAATTTAGTTTTATCAAGGGCATTCTATGAAAATGTATATTCGAAGTCACAAATAAAATAACTAGAAGGCTTCAGGATCAATCATTTTGACTGTAATAGTCCCTGGTTTTACATTATTGAGCTCTAAATATCTGATTAACAAGAAATCACATGCACATTAAGAGTAAGTTGTATGAGTCTAGGGAAAAAATGTCTGAGGGAGATACACCCAGGGTATTATTTCCTATGTTCAGCACTGTGCTAAGATAGACACTCCCATTCCAAAGATGAGAAAACTGAGGCTCACCAAGGATTGATTACCCAAAACGAACCAACTTTCAGGTCATTTTGAGCCTGGTTTTGCTCTTTTTTCTCTGCCTTTTTATCCCAATTAATATGTAGATTGACATTGTTTTCCTCTCTAACCCTGTGGGTAAAAAGAAAAAAAAAAAGCAAGGGTTGAGGGGGCTTGAGTAGTAGTGACCAAATCTTTTCTGGTGTGCAGAAATCATGTAAAACAAGACTTCGCCATATTGCAGGTGTCCTGTCACCACTTTTTTAAAGATGAAATCTTGCTATGTCACCGGGCTGGAGTGTAGTGATGTGATCTTGGCTCACCGTAACCTCCGATTCCCTGGTTCAAGTGATTCTCCTGCCTTAGCCTCCCACGTAACTGGGATTACAGGCATGCGCCACCACGCCCAGTTAATTTTTGTATTTTTAGTAGAGATGGTGCCTCACCACGTTGGCCGGGATGGTCTCCATCTCTTGACCTCATGATCTACCTGCCTCAGCCTCCCAAAGTGCTGGGATTACAGGCATGAGCCACTGCGCCCGGCCCCTGTCATTAGAGGTGGCATTTCCGCCCTTTGCTCAAGGTTCCCCGTGGGTTTTCTTGACCTCTTTCTCCTTGATGTCAGACAATGGGTGTTTACCACAAAGATATGAAACAAAAACATTCCAGGAAATGTCCTGCAACCAACAAAACTCCAACAATAGTTAGTGGTTATAAAAACGGAAAAAATGCAGTGGGTCTGAGGGGAAAGGCTACACATTCTAGGAAACTATTTGGAGATGGCATAAAGGATTCCTCTAAAATACTGTTTTTGTTTACAGATAAAGAACTCAGCCTCAGACAGAAAGATTACTGACTAGTTGAGAGATGTGGATAACGAACACAAAAAGTTACAGCCTTTCACTTAGTGATTTGTCTGGAGGCAGTAACTTAGGACAGCAGTAAGTTTTACTACCTCACTACCTAGTAAGACAGGTTATCATTCCTTCCTCTGAATATATAGGATGGAGCTGTGTGGCATCTAACGTATCTCCATTTCTGGCTGACAGTTAAACCAGTCTCTGGGCCCAGGTGATGGCAGGGAGCTAATTCTGCTTATCATTTATTCCTACATGTATTCAATTAATCAACATTTGTTGAACAATATTATGTATAAGATACTGTGCTAAACACTGAAAATAATATACAAGACATGGCCTCTGCCTTCCCCTCTAGAACTGAGGTCCTCCAGTCGAGGATGGCCAGCATCCTCCAAATTAACATGTTCCCTTCCTGGTGCAAATTTCCAGCAGGATTACTCAATATTAAATATTAAATGGAGATGCTACAGAACATTCTAATTACTCAGTACCAAAATTACTTAGTACCAATAAAGTATGTAAAATATCTCAATAATGTTTATACCAGTTACATGTTAAAATTATATTTTGGATATACTGTAAAGAAGAAAATATATTATTAAAATTTATCTCTTCTCTGCCTTTTTATTTTTTATGTCTACTAGAAAATTTAAAATGAAATACATGACTTGCTTGTATTGTAGCTCTGTTGAACAGCACTGTTATAAATAATGTAAAGGTAAGCTTCCAAGGCTCTAATAGATTCTTCTTGTTGTTATTCTAGAGACAGGACTCATTGCTTGTTGCCCAGGTTGGAGTGCAATGTCATGAGCATACCTCACTACAGCCTCGACCTCCTAGGTTCAAGTGATCCTCCCACCCCAGGCCCAACCCTCACCCACGCCGAGTAGCTGGGATTACAGGTGCACAACACGAGGCACAGCTAATTAAAAAAAATTTTTTTTTCAGATGAGTCTCACTATTTTGCCCAAGCTGGTCTCAAATTCCTGGCCTCAAGTGATCCTCCCATCTTGGCCTCCCAAAGTGTGGGGATTACAGGCATGAGCCACAGGACCCAGCTAGGTTCTCATTATTGACTGTGGAAGTCAAAGATAAAATAATGTGTCCCTAATGAAACTGGAAAACCGTCCTTCCAAACCAGGCCAAAATGAACAGGGGACAAAGGTCCATCTGAGATTAAAGGACTGCACCAGCAATGCAATGTATAGCAAACAACCCAGAGACCTCGGGGAACCACAAGTCGGCCACTTAAGCGCCCCTGCAGAATTGGCCCATGATGGAAGAAGAGATGTCGGCATTCTGGAGAATGGTCTCTATATTATCTGTACACCAGAATTCATGAGAGGAAAGCATCAGAGAAGACTAGAGTGGAAAGAACGCGGTTCTCCGAGACGCGGAGGAGGGATGGGTGGCTTCGCCCCACGGGGCCAAGAAGTCTGCGCCTCCAGCGCCGCCGCCTCGCCTCGCGGTCCCGGGGCTGATCCTAGAGGCGCCCTCCCCCCTCTCGTTCACCCCAGCCACCTGCGAGGCTGTACCCGACTCAGAGTCAGCACGAGGTGCGCATTAGAAGGTAGCTGGATGGTTCTCAGAGATCGCCTCTCTTCGCTGCTTCCACTTGTTTTGTTCTTTTCAGCTCTTGTGCATTTCGCTGTCTCACCTCTGAAATCCTCTCCGCTCCATGCGTGGCCTAGCATAGGCCCTCCCGCCCCTACCACCTTCCAGCCACACCCATTTCTCCACTGCTCCCATCACATCTTATGTGGTTTAGTCAACTCAAGTTTTTTTTAATTAAAAAGATAATTAGCTAGCAACCACTCATATGATTATGAAAGAAGGCAAGAAGTTGCAGGCAGATTTATTATTAATATGATGCTTTATCAAAGAGCAGAATTACTTGTCTTTACATTCAAGGAAATTAAATGTTGTAGCAACAAAATTATTTTTAAACAATATTCATCAACAGTAATTAGTAAGAAACTAACAAACGGGAATGGCTAAATTAGTTGTGATGCATTCTTATTGTGGAATACTCAACAACTATTAAAAATCATGCTTTTGATGACTAATAATGACAAAGGAAAGTTTCATAATAAAAATTAATAAAGATACTAACTATACAATATGATCTATGTAAAATAAAATACATAGGAAATGTTAATAGTGGCTATTATTTCTGGGTTCTGAGATTACAGATAATTTTTATTTTTTCTTTGCATATAGTTTCTGTTTTAAAAGTTTTTACAATGAACATATATTACTCTTATAATCAGAAAAATATATACATATAATAAACTTGATTCTCTAGCATCCAATTTTAGTAAGTCTAGTTTAAAAGGAATGTCACCAAAAGCTTATCTTTCATGAAAAAATTCATACCACCTCTAAAGATGATATATTATACAGTACAGTATATTATTAAACACCATGACCCTGTGTCAGTGAGGTTAGTAATGCCTGTTATGACATTGGTTTATCTTGCCTGATGCAATATTGACTTATCTATAAAACAACTCCAGTGTAATAGAAAGACTCGCTGTCTGAAAATCAGCAAGACTTACTTAAGGGGCATTAAAGGATGAGACCTAATTAGCCCTTTCTAGAAATCACTAGCATGTTTCAGTGTAAAAGTTCAAAGTAAAACTAGTTCAAAGCTACTTCCACAGAAGTAGCGGCAAAAACATAAAATGGACCTCAGAGATCACAAAAACAAATCCAGTGTTATTCAGACCAGATTGCTTTGAATCTATTAAGAATTTGTAAAACTATCAATTCAAAGAAGTTACAGGACATCTAAAGAATAGAAAGTAGCATCGCTCTTCATAGAATGAGTGATTATTTCATCCTTATTCTCTAGGGAAAGATCATGTCATTCATTCCAAGGTCTACTAAAAAATGGTATATAATCAAATTAATCATAAAGCTGCACATAATAAGCGCTTTTTCCTCCTTTCCTCCACCTGGAGCCACTGCAGTATGCTGCATTTCACAATTGCTTTATGCCTCCCGAAGAGCCCAATATCTCAGGATTTTATGCGTATTTTTCTGCAGACATTTATCAAAAGTGGCCTGTGGGCAAGGCCCTCAACAAGGTGCCAGTGAGACAAATCTGTCAGGGGCCCAGGGTTTAGAGAGGGCCTCAAAAATCATATAAAATATACATTTTCATAATTTGCTCTCTATGTAATTAACCAGATCCATAAATTAATACTAGTATTTGATAGAAGCACTGCTTTTGAAAGGAACATTCCAGGCTAGGGCCCACTGTCATCCCTCGTGTATCTGCTTTTTCAAAGGAAACTTGATTTGACAAAGGGGAAGCCACTAGGCATTATTACAGCAGTTGAGAAATTGTTACTTGGAACATAACTTTCTATTTGAACTCTTGCAATTTACTTCCAGAAACACATTACATTTAGAAGTGGGTGCCGATGAAAACATCCCTAATCCTGTCGTTCGAATTTCTGTACAAATGTTACATTAGTGTGGTTCCTATTTGTTATGCTTTTGTGAATGTGATACAGAAATTATAGTGCCTGTCAGTTTTTTATTCGCCCAAAAAAAGAACAAGTTCAGGCACTATTCACATTATTCAATATTTTACAATCACCTATGCCCAGTTCAAAATCTCTGTCATAAGCCATAACAACGTTTTCTAGAAGTCAGATGTATGAAATTTACAGTTTCACAACACTTAGAGGTGCAAATGGTTAACAGCTGATGTGTCTGCATAATTATTTCAAAAGGAATGAACAGGAAAATGCTCAGAACTATTTGTAACTTCTTCTGCCTTTCTTCGAGTAGTAAAATATAAGGGAGAGAGAAATAATAAAAGCAAAAAATAGGAAAGCTATGAAACCCAGTAAAGACTTGCGGGTGTGAAAAAAACTGCACTCAGTACACACGGTGAATTCTTCCGGACAAAATTTTTCCAGAGCTTCTAGGCCCGGGAAACCATTGCTATCGATAATTTTCCGGTAATGTTTCATGGATGGTTTGGGCTCAAACTGATCTGCAGCATAACGATAGAGGCCAAACTTCGGAGCTGTGCGATCATTAAACGAGTAAGCAAAATATCCGCAAAGATTGATACCATCCAGTACGTAGGCTGGAAAAACCAAAGGACAGGAGTGTAGTTACTACATATTTGCACACGACACATCATTTTTACGCAGCCTTCCTGCTGGACGTTTCCGATACCATTTACTACAACTTCAGACTCAATTCTTTTCATCAGAAAAGCCTTCTTTTACGTAAAGCCAAATAGGCAAATTATCAAGACAAATATTGAGCTGCATGTGGCAGGATTGAAACCCAGAGATTAACTGGATCAGGTCTGCCTGTCCTGGGTGCTTCTGGTCACTTGCTTTTTGGGCTTTTTTTTTTTTTTTTTCCTTTTTCCATGAAGCTGAAGGTTGCCCCACTGTGTGCTGAAACTTAACTTTCACTGGCTACTTCATAAATGACATTCATAGGTCACCATGGCAATGGTCACTTCAGTTGTTTTCCAGGAACTTGGGGCAGCTCTTGTCCAGTTCAGACTAGTTAAGACCACTGACCCTTCCAGTGGGCCTGCACAAGTGCCTGAGAGGTGGTCTTTTGACATCAGGGGCCCAGAACTCTATCCTCTGATCATGCTAACACCAGCATTTTCTGTACGTGTCCAACTTCTTACTTCATTTTTCCCAACTGCCAATCACTCTCCACCACGCCTTAGACACCCATTGCCTGAACCATATATATTCCTAAGCCTTGTCTTCAGAAAGGCGGGCTTGGAAGTTATTCTCCCACCCCCTCGCTTGGTGCCCTTGCAAATAAATCTTTTCTCTTTTGCAAAACCTGTGTCACAGTAATTACTTTACTGCATAGAGAGAATAAAACTGGACCTAGCTGCTAACTGGGTGTTTTACATATTTCAACCTACTATGATGTACTTGGGTTAAATCTTTTATTTTATTTATTTTTTTTTGAGATGGAGTCTTGCTCTGTCACCCAGGCTAGAGTGCAATGGCACAATCTTGGCTCACTGCAACCTCCACCTCCTGAGTTCAAGGGATTCTACTGCCTCAGCCTCATGAGTAGCTGGGATTACAGGTATGCGCCACTACACCTGGCTAATTTTTGTCTTTTTAGTACAGATGGGGTTTCACCATGTTGGCCAGGCTGGTCTCGAACTCCTGACCTCAACTGATCCGCCTGCCTCAGCCTCCCAAAGTGCTGGAATTACAAGCATCAGCCACCATGCTCGGGATTTTTTTTTTTTGGAAATAGGGTTTTGCTCTGTCACCCAGTCAGGAGTGCAGTGAGGTGATCATGGCTCGCTGCAGCTGGACCTCCCAAGCTCAAGCAATCCTCCTGCCTCAGCCTTTCAAGCAGCTGGAATTGCAGGCACTGTCACCATACTCAAATAATTTTTGTGATGTTTAATAGAGCCAAGGTCTCACTGTGTTACCCAGGCTGTTCTCAAACTCCTAGGCTCAAGCAATCCTCCCACCTTGGCCTCCCAAAATGCTGGGATTTCAGGTGTGACCACAGTGCCTGGTGGGGTTAAATCTTACATACTGCTTTATGTACATGAACCAGTTAAGACTACTGTGGGGCCAGCTGAGACAGAAGACAAGAGAATCTATGCTTGCATAGATCCAGAGTAGGAGATAAGGATTTCTGGTCTTCCACTTTTAGCTACACTCCTTTATCCTTGGGAAAATGCTAGGTATCTCTTGGACTGTTTCAGTGAGGCACAACATGGGTAGCCCTCCATTCCAACGATGGTGACAGTGTGTGTTGATGTTGGAGATTTAATCAAGTGTCATGCCCTCTGTTGACATAACCTTCAAGAGATTGCCGCGGCTGGAGCTCCTTACCTTTGAGAGCTTCGTTTATGTAATTCTGCATGTAATACACCCTCAGCTGGTCGTGCTCAGCGTACAGCCCGTCGTCGATTCCGTTGGATATTATGTACATGGGGATGTCTCCGTACTTCAGCTTCAGCCAGTTCAGCACTTTGCGCAACCCCCAGGGCACTACCGCCACCTGACTGGGGGAGTTGAGCCACGTGGTGTCGGTCATCTCTTGCACTTCTAGGTAACTGCTATATTTTGTTGGATCTTCCTTTCCCGAGTCTACAAGGATGGTGGTATAATGGCTTAAAGCCAAAAAGTCAAAGGTACCCTGGATTAGCTTTTTTTCATCTTCAGTGAAATATGGAAGATGAAAATTGTTTCTTTGGTTCAGCCAGTCCCTCATCACCCAGGGATAGTCTCCAGAGCCAAAAATGGGCTCAGCCAGCCAGCCAATGTCAAATTCCAAAACTCTCTCGGTCGCTTCTTTGTCCTTTTGGGAGAAAGGGCAGGCAGGTTCTAGCCAATCAGCCTGCAAGGCTATGGATATTTTCCCATTCTGAGCGTGCCTAAACTTTTCATCGTACATATGCCAAGCCAGGGCATGGGCCTTCAGAAGGTTGTGGCCGGCACTGAACGTCATGTCTCTTGTCTGTGGCTCATTCATCGTTATCCAAAGCTTGACATGCCGGCCAAGCTCTTGAAAGCACAGTCGGGAATATTCCGCAAAGGCCAGGGCAGTGTAGGGGTTCTCCCAGGCACCCTGCTTGGCCAGGGGGCGCGGAAGTCCTTGGTTTGGGACCGCAGGCTGCCACAGGGCCACCACCGGGGTGATGTTGGCACGGACTAGCTCGCTGACCATGCAGCGATAGTAGTGCAGGATGGTGTGGTTCACCTGCGACTGGTTACCCAGAGGCAGGATCAGGGCCCAGTCCAAGGAGAAGCGAAAATGGGTGACGTGCATTTCCTGCAGTAAAGCGATCTGGGGCCGGATGGCAGCAAAGTCAACACAATACGATTTCCTCTTCTTGGTCACAGCCCCGTCCACTTTAATAAGCCTTTTGCTGTGGTGGACATCCCACAGGTACACATTCAGGTCGGTAAACTGAGACAGAGTGGTATCTACCTGTGAAGGGCAGAGTAAATGTTAGCATCACCTGGACGATCCTGAGGAAGTAATTCAATGCAATTATTTCAGCAAAACTAGCCAGGAATATGAGCAAAAACAGAAGCCTTTCTAGCTGAGAATGTAAACTATTTTTCATAAATTGTCAGCTCCTGGGAAAGACAGTATCCCACTTTCTGATATGACACTCACTTTACCCGTAGTTACAAATCTTGAACTGTTTCTTTGATGTTACCCCCAAAAGTCTGGATTGGGTCACTTCAGATGATAAATGCTAATGAGTTTTGCATACTGCTGGTCAGTAATATGCAAGCAGAGTATATTTGGGTGTTTTTCTTTTAATGTAAGAAGTCACTAATGGTATGAGACTTTCAAATTAAAAAAAAAAAAAAGAAAAACCTTAAAATGTGAGTGAGTTGGCCAGGTGTGGTGGCTCATGCCTATAATCTCAGCACTTTGGGAGGCCCAGGCAGGAGGATCATTTGAGGATAGGAGTTTGAGGCCAGATAGGGCAACATGTCAAAACCCCATCTTAGCCAGGCGTGGTGGCATGGGCCTGTAGTCCCAGTCGCCCAGGAGGTTGCGGTGGGAGGAGCACCTAAGCCTGGGAGGTCAAGGCTGCAGTGAGTCATAATCACAAACGACATCAGCCTCAGTGATGGAGCAAGACCTTGTCTCAAAAATAAATAAATAAATAAATAAATAAAAACTGCGTAAGTTAACTAAAAATATGAAAAGATATTTATAATTAAATTGTGCTTAAAACTATACCCTAAATTGAGGTTTGCTAAAGGTAGAGGAGATGATGCTAAATAGACATAACTCTTGCTTTTTGTTGGCTTTGAGGTCAGTGACAGAATTTAACAAATTCAATCTGACTAATGGTCGTAATACAAGAGAGAAGCTGGGCACGGTTGCTCACGCCTGTAATCCCAGCACTTTGGGAGGCTGAGGAGGGCAGATCACAAGGTCAGGAGTTTGAGACCAGCCTGACCAATATGGTGAAACTCTGTCTCTACTAAAAATATAAAAATTAGCTGGGCATAGTGGTGCACACCTATAATCCCAGCTACTCAGGAGGCTGAGGCAGGAGAATCACTTGAACCCGGGAGGTGGAGGTTGCCATGAGCCAAGATCGCGCCACTGCACTCCAGCCTGGGCAACAAGAGCAAGAGTTTGTCTAAAAAAAAAAAAAAAAAAGGAAGTTACTTTTGGAAGCAAAGAACAATATTGTCTTCTACCCCTAGTGAAATTTTTTAACATAGTTTAAAAATTTTTCTAAATTATTCTTCTGTAACAATGATGACAACTATAGTTCTCAATCATATGCTATAAAAAGCCTGCCAAATAAAAATATGTATTTAGGAAAAGTGGACAAATTATAAAATTAAAATCACAAAATCATTCCTTTGCATGTCAGCTGTGGAAGGAAGGCAAACTGAAAAATCCAGATGGAAGATCTGCACCCTAAGCCCGTGTTTCCCTCTGAAATAATCCCGTTAGAACAGGTTCCTTGGTCTCATGCTCTGTATAAAAGCAGAGGTCAGAAACTGTAGCAGAGATTTTGCTGCATTTTACAGGACTGTTGCAAATGCACTGCTGTTTCTCTGGAGAAGTAAGTGTGTTTACAGAGAAAAGTCATTAAAAACAGCATGTCAAAGGGAAATTGCCTTTTCTGGAGAACTGTCCCTTGCAGAACACCCACGCATGCACTTCCCCTAATGCTGTGGGAATACTGTCAGAAGTATTTTTCCACTGTGATGCACCCCACAAATCATGTTTCCTCAGCTTCCAAGGAGAGACTATTTGCATGCTTTTTTGAAGTGTCCAGAGTTTGAAGGAATTTTTTTGATTATTTTTATAGCGCTCTGAGTTGACTAAGTTCATTAACTTTTCTACCATGATTGTTCCAAAATAACAGCTTTTATTCAGTCCATCTGAGAACAAAAATGAAAGACTAGGGTATCCTTTCTGGGGAAAAAATATCTTTTGAAAATATAGGACATTTGAGGCAAAATTCTACCATTATCTCCATTAATTTGTTAACTTAGATTTTACTAAAAAACAAAATAGTGGAGTTGGACCTTTCAGAAGGAACGGATATTAAAGAATGTATTTAGAATGTTATGGGAGAAACTTTCTCCTAACAGCAGCCATGTTAAAGAGACTCTATGTCCTCCATAGTGAGTTCTATATTTATGTTAACTATGAGCATCTGTGATTATGGGAAAACAAACCTCTCGGCTGAGAAAATGGGTCCAAGTAAAGTGAAAATCTATGTGAATGAGCCTCAGGTCAGGCTTCAGACAGTTTGTGTGCTTCTTAGGATATTATTTTTCAAGTTGTTCAGGTGAAATGCATGCCTCAAACACTAAGAGTTTGAAATACTAGCCAGGAGGGAAAAGATGAAGTTCAGTGGTTTAAAAATCACTTCTCAGGACTTTAATGTCTTAAAGCTGTAGAGTACTGCTTGCAGGTGAAAACACACACACCTCAGAACCAACATACAAAGGACTTACTTTGACTGTGTCAGTTAGGAAGTTAGCTTGAGAAGGGCACTGTCAATATAATACAAAGTCTGAGATGAAAACCCGAAGAAAATAGCAGTTGCAGCCTTTCCCCGCCAGACAGCTTCCAGAGAAGTTCCCATCTGCTGTGGATTTGAGAGTGACTTAATTCTGTGTTTGTTGGGTTCTGCACAGGAGCGGACCCTGCCAGGAGGAGGGGTGTGGTCCCCAAGCTGATGAGGAAAAAGGACAGTGCGCCCTGACAGAGAGAGACCTCTGGGGCCAATTAGTGGTCAGATTCTAAAACAATAGCTTCTAGAGTGTTGTAGAAAAAGGAATTCTCTCCCATCTCCACTGCTATGTTTATTGCTCTGACCAGCAGTTTCTCTTCTCCTTCAAGGAAGTAGGATGTGCCCTTAAGACTTTCTCACTACTTACCAATTCCCAAAGCCAGCACACAGCCCCTGGATGAGGAACAGAGCAGAAGTAGGGCTCCCGCCGAGACCCCCACTCTTGTTCTGCATTGGTTCCCACAGTCTGCACAGCAATGCTGGTTGGGAGATTGTGCCACATACAAAGGACTGAACCTGCAGGCTCAGGCTGCTATCAGAGATCTGTGTGGAGCATCAGCCCTTCAACGACAGGGCACAGTGCTCAGCAGGGAGCAGGCAGAAGGTCAAGAGATACAACAAGGACCAGGGACCATCAACCTATCCCCAACCCCAGTAAAGAGGAGGAGGAAGGAGGGCTGCGGAGGCCTTCTTCCCTTTCTCCTCCTCCCATTCTTCCTCACAAGCCTCACTTCTCCCAGCTCAGATCCTCTCTGAACCCCACAGTGGAATCCACTCTGAGGAGGGAAAGTAGGAGAAGAAGATTCCAAATAGCAGGAGGCTGGGGGAGGAGAGAGATGGAGCAGGGCGGAAAATCATAACTGAGCAGGAGGGAGCTCAGAAGCCTTTCTCCTGGGCTCACATATCCTAGCATAAAAGACGACATATCCAGTCATCTTTTAAATGGAAGGTGAGGGTTTAGGTCGGATACTGTCTGTAAAATGAACTGGATGGTCTAAAAAAGAAGAATCCCAGCCAGCAAAAAATGTTTTAAGGATAATGTTAATTTATTTCCTTACAAATAAAAGATTTCAATTTGACATTTACAAGAAAACAGCAACCCATTTCACATTCTTCCAAGTGTTTCCTTTCAAGCTGTGATTTGCAGAACCAATGAACTGGCTACCATAACCCAACATGCCAAAGCCAACTGCTTGCCTATGGACACTGAACTCCGTCTCTGTTTTGAGGGCCATTTTCACACTTGGGACTCTATCAGCAGCAATCCCCCAGCCCTGCCCCGGTTACTTACCACCATGCCCCGTTCACTCCATCGCACCATTTGTGCATGCATCGTTTTCTCTCATTGGACTCCTTCGCTCCTTTGAAAGCAAAGGTTGCCCTTACACTTCTCAGTGTACCCTCTACTGCACCCCCCTTAACCAAGAGACCCCAGCAACTAACACAAGGCTTTGGACACACTAGACATCCAATAAGTGCTTACTAGCGTATCCAATCAAATGCTGGAAAACATGTCCCTTCAAAATTTGGGACATTTAAAAGAATATTAAGGGCTTACGACAGGAGTAGATGCTCGATACATATTGGTGGATCATTTTGAAGAAATTTCATACCATTTCAATGACTTTTGCTAAAAAAGACATTCTGACCAGTGAATCATTGGATCCAGGGTTTCGTTTTGGGGGGTATTTCTGCACATGTGTGGGGTCTACAGTTGTGCCTCTGGAGGACTCTCCCTAATGTTCCTGCCTCAGTTTCAGCAGCACCACTGAAATTCGGAGACTTTGGAGTTCTGCGTTAGAGTCTGTTCATGAAAAAATTCAACTATTTTAAAAAGGATCAAAAACCACAGTATAAAAAAACAGTGTTTTATCTTTTTACTGTCTTAATCAGATCTTAAACATTCATACGTTTTAAATTGATTTCCCTTTGGATCTAACTTAAACAAGGTGAAGACTGGAAGACTTTTGGAGAGAAGGGTGCAGCATTCCAAACTGTGCCCCTAGTGTGCTCATAAGGAATCGCTTTTGGCTCAAAAAGTGGACAATGTGCCATGACAATCAGCCTAGGAAGGAAGCACTACTTACTAGAGATAGAGCTTGGTGAGACTGCTGATTGGTTTTGTCAGCTGACTTACTTGAATGTAGTTGTCAACAATTCCCCAAGCAAAGTCACAGGGAAATGTCCCTTCTAGGGGCTGATCCTCAGGTAAAGGAGGAAAGCCATTTTTCTCTATCAGCTTTTGGTAGAACAAGGCTGAAGACTTTGGCAACAACGTCTTGTTGTGGCTTAGAAAATCGACATAGAAGAGTCCACGCCTGATGCTGTAACCTCTGTGCCACTCAAAACCATCCATGAGTGACCATGCAGTGTACCCGATGACATCCACCCCATCCAGCTTGATGGCTGCAAAGGGAAGAGGGGACAAGAGCAACATGACCCTTTGCTGGGCACTTGCATCATGATTCAAGAGCATCTGAGCGTTCTCCTTAAATAAATAAAAGGTAAGGCTTCTTGTTTGGTAAATCAATGATTTTTCTTCTTAACAAAAGACTCTAATCAAACCCATATAACTCTACAAATAAATGCCCTCAAAATAGGTTTACCTCCAATATGCTTTTTGGATTCCTGAGCCTCTTGACAGAATAGTTCCTTATATATAATAGATGTTCTACAACCTTGGAAAGATGTCTTGTACCACTTTCTATCCTAGACACCCAGCATTGTGCCTGATGCCATAAATAAACAAAGGCTTTAAACGCATGATCTATTTATGCTATTTTCTTTAGGAAACATGGACATTCCTTTTTCTTTAAAGAGTGTTTTATTCAACCAAAATAACAAGAACTGGAAAATATGCGCAGAGAGCTACATATCCTGGGATTTATTTTATGTTCGCTTTAATCTAAAAATCTAGATTAGTAAGTCTGAAAGTTAAGTAATTACAAATATTATAACCCAGTTTCTCATTTATAAGTGGGTGTTTAAAAATTAATTCAAGTTCCTCAAGATTCCAAATGAGAAAGGTGTTACATGAATGCATTCCTACTATTGCCAAAATGCATGTCTTCATTAGGATTTAAAAATATAAATTCACATCGTTTATGTTAGATAATCTTAGAGATTTTTTTCCAGAAGATTTTGGCAGGAAATGAGAACTTTACCCACAATCATACCTTTCAAGGTTTCCATGATGAACTTTTTGAGGTAATACATATATTTGGCATCATCTCTCTTGGTGGTCCCTGAGACAAACCAGCCATTTTCCACAATAAATATTTGAGGATGATTATATTCAAGATCAATCCAGGAAAGCAGTTCCCTCAGACTGGGAGATTCCAATTGGCGGAACTTCATGTGAGGATCCAAAAGTTGATAACTCAAGGTCGGTCCAAAGGAAAGAGCAAAAAAGTCAGCAGTTCCATTGATGAATTTTTTCTCAGATTCAGTAAAATTAGGCAGAAGAGACAAAAGGTTATTCTTCATGCTCTCGGGATAGTCACCATCAATAAATATGGGTTTGGCAAACCAGCCTAGTACAAAGTCCAGAGATTTTTGACATTCTTTGATATTATGGTCAGTCATTCTTTGAGGAATGATCCAGTGAGAGCTTAGGGCAATGGACACCTGGCCTCCCTGAGTGGGACGGAAAGAAGTATTGTAGAGATGCCAGATTTTGGCATGAGCCTATGAAGAGAAAAATGATGGCAAATTTATCTCTAGTTGTGAGGAGAAATGCAATATAATATTTGAATCCCCAACTCAATTTACATATGTTTCTCATCAAGCCTAACTTAATGACTAACAATGTAAAAATCAGCTAGAACCAGTAAATTATTTCAAAGGTAGGTCACCCCACAGTAAGTTGCTACCAGGACTAGAGTTACTTCCATTGGTTTTTAGCAGTCAGTGGAAAAAACGTAAAATCCTTGGGTTGAGGGTGTAGTTATCCACAGTTTGAAAAGCTAATGAAATAAAAGAATTTGTTATAATATCTTACTATTTAATTGACTTTGGATTACGTACTTTTTAATTTACAGGTTTTGTGAAAAGAACCAACGCCACATCGGTGATCACATCAGGAATTTCTAAATAGGATTATATATTTTATCCTGAGCTTGAGAGTTTTCAAAATGACTCAGGCTGTTGGAGTCAATTTAATATTTCATAGTCATCTCTCAGAGCTACAATTCTAACAAGCAATCTTCATTCTTCCCTAAGAAGAATCAGCACAACAAATTAAATAACCCGCTCCAGTATCTAACCTTGGCCTACCCTCCAGAACTCTGGGACAGTGCTGGTTTCCCACAGACCCAGGGTGCAAGGTACAAGCCAAGAGCAAAAAACAGCAGAATACAGCTGTGAGGAGATCAGATGTCCATAGTTAGCATGCAGCCAGGAGTTTCGCACGGCAATGAAAAGGGCTTTGCGTCCATAAAACCATCTTTATACTCCCGTAAATTCCTACTAACGTCTGATATCTTATTTTCATTTGTTTTCTTTTTACTTACAAAGAATAGTGAAAATTATAGGGTTCTTTTCTCCCCTACTTGAAGTGAGTTTCTTTTTCCCTTTGAATTCCTTGATTTACTCTCCCAATTTTCCTACAAATACAAGTGTTATTTATCAGCCTTTATTCCCTAACATGTCCTCTTTGAAAACTCCATTCTGATTATCTGTTTGGCTCCGTATATTCTCCAAAATGATCATGCCAATTTTCATTCCACTCCCTGGTCCTGCAGAAACTCCTTTGTTCGTTAAGCCAAATAGCCTTTTCAACATATTCTAAATATTCCTCTCGTGGTTCATTTCAGCACAGGCATCCAAGAATGCCTCATCAACATTCTTATGGGTTCAGCCAAACATTTCAGTGGAATAAGATATCTTATGGCTAACTTTTCTTTTTAGTTTTTTAGTGAACATCTACTGTTTCATTTCACTGAATGTATTTTTTTACGACCTGAAGCAGCTATCTATATTCCAAGAAGGAAATGGAGAATCAAATATTGATCCAAAGAATAGCGGCACTTGCTTATGTAATCTAAGAAACCAGAGACTTAATCATGCCACACTTCTGCTAGTTTTGTGATGTCTCCCACCCTTCTCCATCTTCCTCATCGTACCTCCCCAGCCCTTTCTTCTTTATTAAAAGGAAACCTCAAGATGTTAACAGTTAAACAGAGGCTGGGCACAATGGCTCATGCCTGCAATCCCAGCACTTTGGGAGGCTGAAATCCCAGCACACTGGGAGGATCCCTTGAGACCAGGAGTTCACAACTAGCCTGCACAACATATTGAGATCCCCCATGTCTACCAAAAAATCAAAAACTTAACCAGGCATGGTGGTGTGTGCCTGCAGTCCCGGCTACAAGGGAGGCTGAGGCAGGTGGATCACTTGAGCCCAGGAGATCGAGGCTGCAGTGAGCCATGCTCGCGCCACTGAACTCCAGCCCAGGTGACAGAGAAAGATACTGTCTCAGAAAAAAACAAATAAACACAACAGTTAAACATAAAATCCATCGAGCAGTCCAGGCTAGCACGCAGCAGATAACCTCTTGAGACCCAAAACCAGGGGACTTTCCTAATTTGACCCCATGTGAGGCCTATGAACAGTCGCGTCCTAAATCTACTAGGCACTTTCTGTAGCATAAGCGCTGAACAGGGAGTGCAAGAGTGAAAGCAAATGAAGAATTTATTAATCTCAGTCAGGTTTGCAGGTAGCTGAAGTCACACAATGGAATTTTTTATTATAGACTACTCTTCTAACCTTGAAGACTTTAACAAGGCTCAGAGGGAGAGGCTTAGCAAGGACATGATAAATGACCTAGGCCATAAGGAAAGACACATATGGTCTCTGATGGCAGATAAAGTTCCTGCTCCCTCACTCTTTTTTGTTTGTTTGTTTTAAGACAGGGTCTCACTCTGTTACCCCGGCTGGAGGGCAGTGGTGTGATCACAGCTCACTGTAGCTTCTACCTCCCAGGCTCAAGCAATCCTCCCACTTCAGCCTCCCGGGTAACTGGGACTACAGGCGCATGCCACCACATCTGGTTAATTTTTTAATTTTTCAGTAGAGACAAAAATTGCTGTGTTGCCCTGGCTGGTCTTGGACTGCTGGGCTCAAGCGATCCTCAGCTTTCCACCTCAGCCTCCCAAAGCACTGAGATTACAGGCATGAGCCACTGCACCTGGCCTTCATCATTCTTGAGGCCACATTTCTTAATCTGGGCAGGTAAACTCAACTTTCCTGTGCCTCACAGGACTGTTGTGAGGATTGAATGAGATAATTTATGTAAAACTTCTAATTCAGAGTTGCACCAGTAGGGTCTCCATGAAGGCTTATCCTTTCTTATCCCTTTTCTCTCTAAAGGATGAGCAAACCAAAAGGAAGAATTTGTAGGTAGACGCTGAACTCCTTAGCAGGGGTTGTTTCCTCTACGTACAAATTCTTCCTGACAAAACTTGGGGTGTGGAGAAGAGACTTAGGCTTAGATTCCCTACTCCCCTAACTATGACCAGTGTGAGCCTCACTTACTGCACCGTACAAGTGGGAATGACATCTATTGTCCCATAGGAACACTGTGAGGATTAAATGACATAGTGCAAGTGAGAATGTCTTTTAGGTGGTTGATTATTTTACAGAGGGATAAATTTGCAGTATTAGAAAGCATTTTAGATATCATTTGGATTAACTACTTGCCTCATGCCAAAATCCTGTTGAATCTTATTGGATTGCTTTTTACAGCATGCCAACTTGGTGGTCAGCCCAGGCATGGCACCTTCTCTAAGAAATCGCTGCAACCCCATGGCCCCCCACACTATGCTGCATCCCTCCTCTGGGCACAAGAGTCTCACACATTCTTCTCTCACATCATTTACTGCAGATAATAAGGCGCATCCCTCCCTAAACTGAGCTCCCTGTGGAGTTCCCTCCCTCCCTCCCTGGCACAGGGAGGCTCCCATTGTCTGTTAAACTGAATTGAACCAGCTGCACCGCCCCTTCATGAGACAGTTTACTCCCTTTGCAGATGGTAGATTTGACAGATTAAATATTATGAGTCAGAGTGTGGGAAAGTCACTATTGAGGATGTTGCAACAACTAAGGATGATTAATAGGGAGATGGTTACATACGGTCTTGCAATGCTTTCTAATTATTCCAGGTATGTTAATCTTACAGGCTTGCTGTCTTTAGACTGGGATTTAATTAAGTTATTGACAAGTACTCAGTGAAGTCATTAACTGTATGGCCAAGAACATTTTTCTAAATACAATTTTTAATAGTCAAACATTGAAAATAATTGAAATGTATAATATTCAAATATATTTATAATGTATGAATGTTTTAATACATGATAGTATAACTAAAGAAATCCCATTATTCAGGCATTATAAATAATTGAAAAGAATATCTATCAACATGTAAAAATGTTCCTAAAATACTAGCTGAATAAAAAAGGGTTATAAAACAGCTAGTAGGGTTTGGTAGCATTTTGATCTGGAGGGATTTATAACTTGTTAAAATAAGTTTTATGGCAGGATTGTGGGTCATATAATTTGCTTCATTTTACCCATCTATATATTTTTTCATTTCCTACCATAAATGTGTATTGCTCTAGAGCTAAAAAATAAAATAAAATTCAAAAAAGGAAATGGTTCATAGCAGTGGGATGGCAGGCCTGCTTGATGGTTATCAAAAGTCTCTGCTTCATCTAACCCTGGGTACCTGTTCTCTAACCTGCCCTATGGTCTCTGCCTGTAATCCAAGTCCCAGGCACATTGAACCCCACTTGAAGTTCTAAGACTCTCTAGACTCCCATGTTTTTGTAGGTGCAGCTCTCCAAGGTATGTTTTACCTCTTCCCAGTTCCTTCACCCTCACCCCCACTTTGAAACTCAACTTAGATGTCACCACCTCTAGGAAGCCTTCCTTGGCATCTTCCCTCTCCGCAGCATTGATTAAACATCTATTGTATGTGTTTCCATGACTGTCCTCTATCTAAGACCTTAACCATACTTTATTGCATTTATTTAAGTGTCTGGATTGTAGGTGTTTTGAAGGCATTGGTTGAGTCTTTTATCTCTCTATCCTCATATTCAAGCAAAGTCTCTTCAACAGACCCAGTGTTCAATAAACAGATCTGGAGGAATGAAGGTTGGCAGTAAGAACCAGATCAAAGGGTCTAGGAGAGAAGCAACATTTTTCTGGGCTGAAGCAGGAAAACTCTCTCATTAGCTACTCTGGTTCTTATTTTGCTTCCAAGATCATGAAAGAGAAATTTCAGGCACATACCATTAAAAAAACAAATGAGAAGAAATTTCATATGGCAGGCCTCTGAGAATAATACTGTTATTATTTCATAATGTGCTAATCATCCACTTTGGGGTATAAGTCTTTCTGGTATGTGATGCCCTCCTTGCTTCCTTCCTACTTTTCATTTAGATTTTGAAATATGGGTCTGAAAAAAATCTAGAAGAAAAATGGATCTGGAAATCCTTCTTACAAATTAGCTAGTGGCCCCAAATTTTGGAAGTCAAGGAAAATACTCCGAATTCCGCAAAACATATAGACATTTTCTCTTTGGCTAAATTGTAAGCTTGCTGTCATTTGCCTATTTGGATCCCTCGCAGAACCCAACATAAAGTTTCACACATGTAAGCTGCTTTAAAATGGTGTGTGGAAGGAAACAGGTAGTGAACCTCAAGTCCACTCCAGCTTTCCGCCTTGGGTCATGTTCTAGGTATGTTTGAGGAAAATGAAGCCCACCTAATACACAGCAGGATCACTGAGCTGAAAAGGCAGAAAGCAAAGATGAGGACCCTGAAACAGGTCAACATACTGGAGAGAAGAAATCTACACAAAAGAAGGGCCCCGAAGTCTGAATGAGATTTCCCAAGGATCCTTGGCTGTCCAAGCACAGGACAAGACTTTGTGAGGCTCAGCAAAGAGAAGTAGCCACAGGTCTGGGAGATGAATACCAAAGGTTGGGTAGGGCTGGAAAATACTGCATTTCAAAATAGCCAGAGTAGAAAAATGCAGCTGAGAATTTCAGGTATTCACCTGAACCTCAGGAAGTTCATTACCTGAGAAGTAAAAATAAAGCTGGAATAAACCAGCTCTAACAAAGACTAAATGCACATCAAGTAAATCTGATAATTTAACTTCTTAGCAGAACTAAATACAACACCCTTTAAAGGGAGACAATATTGACCAGGCTCCCTATAATGTTTCATTCATAGCATACAGAGCATAATAAAAATCTACCAGATGTGTGAAAAAGCAGGAAAATGAAACCCTTAATTAAGAAAAAAAAAAGTATTCAAAATCAACAGAAGCCAAGATATCCCAAATACTGGGATTAGCAGAGGACTTTAACATAGCTATTATAAATATGTTCAAGGATTTCAAAGAAAAGATAGATATAATAAATAAATGGAGAATAACAGCAGAGAAACAACAACTGAAGAAAACATGAACCTTCTAGAACTGAAAAGTGAAACAAACAAATTTCTGAATGGGATTAACGATATTCATTCTAAATAGACCATACAAGAATAAAAAATGTAATCCCTAAAACTCACAGAAAATATTAAAAGATTTCTCTAAAAAGCCAATAAATTAAGAAAAATGAATTACTAAACATGCAGAAATAAAGAATAAAAAACAAATGGGATGAAAAGAAAACAAATAGCAGGACTGTAAACATAAACCAATCATAGCAATAAATATTCAAATAAACATGGACTAAATGCTCCATGTACAAGACAGATGCTATGAAAGTAGGTTTTGGAAAAGTAAGTTTCAATTACATTCTGTGTGCAAGAAACGTACTATATATATAAAGTGATGGCGTAAAAGAAAGAGAATCGAAAGAGACATATCATGCAAATGGCAAGCATTAAAAAGCAGGCATGGCTATATTAATAACAAAATGGAGGCTTTGAACATCACCATAATCTAATTAGAGCTAACAGACATACATAGTAATAGAACACGCTACCCATCTAACAAAAGCAGAATATACATTTTCTCGAGTGCACATAGTACATGTTCCTGGATAGATCATATGTTAGGCCAGAAAATGTCTTAATAAATTTTAAACTACTGAGATCATAAAAAGTATTTTTTCTTACCACAATGAAATGAAACTAGCAATCAATAACAAAAGGAAAGCTAGAAAATTCACAAATATGTGGAAATTAAACAACACACTCAAACAAGCAATGGTCAAAGGAGAAATCACAAGGTAGATAAGTGAAAACTTAGAGATGTATATTTAAAAAACTAGCTGAATATACAACATACCAATACTTATAAATTGCAGCAAAAGCAATGCTCAGAGGAAATTCTATAGCTGTAAATGCCCACATCAAAAAAACAAGATGTATCGCAATAACTTAGCCGTCCACCTTAAAAAAATAAAAAAGAAGAGCCAACTAAACTCACAGCTAACAGAATAAATAACTAATAAAAATTAGAATGGATACAAACAAAATACAAAGTAGAAAATTATAGAATCAACAAAGTCCAAAATTGGTTCTTTGAAAAAAATCAACAAAACTGACCAACCTTTAGCAAGACTGACTAAGGAAAAAAAAAGAGAAAAGAAACAAATGAATACAATCATAAAAGAAAATGGGAACATTTCTACTGACCTTTTCTATATATCTATTTCTGTAATAAAAAAGAGTTACAAGAGAACATTATGAACATTTGGATGCCAACAAATTAGATAACAGAGATGAACTGGAAAAATTCCTGGAAGCACACATATTACCAAAAGTGGCTAAGGAAACAATGTAAAATCTAATCTAGGTGTAAAAGAGATTGAATCAGTAATCAAAAACTTTCAAACTGAGAAAAGCCCAGGACAAGTGGGTTGAATAGTGAATTGTGCCAAACATTTAAAGAATTAACACTGACTCTTTTCAAGCTCTTCAAAAGATCAGAGGGGAAAGAACACTCTAACGTAGTCTATGTGGCCAGCATTATCTTGATACCAAAGCCAGATAAAGCCATCACAAGTAAATAACAGCTATAGACCAATATCCTTTATGAATATAGATGCAAAAGAACACACACACAAAAAAAAAAACTAACAAAACAAGCCTGGTAGCATATTCTAAGAATTATATAGCACAGTCAAGTAATATTTATTCCAGGATGTAAGGATGAGTCAAAATATAAAAATCAATTGGTGTAATGCATCACATCAATAGAGTAAGGGGGGAGAAAACCCATATGATCATCTCAATCAATGCAGAAAAAGCATTTGACAAAAACATGAAAGTCTTTCATAATAAAAATACTCGGAAACTAGGACTAGAAAGGAACTTCCTTAACATGATTTTAAAAAATATTTATGAAAAACCCACAGCCAACATTACAGTGAAAGGCTGAGAGCTTTCCCCCTAAGATCAAGATCAAAAGGAAGATGCTACTTTCATTGTCTTTCTGTAACACTATACTGCAAGTTCTTGCCAGAGCAATTAGGAAGAAAAAAACCATCCAAGTTAGAACAGGAGTAAAGCTATCCCTATTCACAGATAACACGATTCTACATATGGAAAATCCAAAGAACCCACAAAAATCTATTGCAGAAAATAAACGATTTCAACAGAATTACAAAGTACAAGAACAGCACACAAAACTCAGTTGTATTTCTGTACAATAGCAACGAACAGTCTAAAAAGCAAATTAAGAAAACAATTCCATTTATAATAGATTTAAAAAGAATAAAATATACATAGGAGTACATTTAACCACTCTCACCATTTCTACTTGCATTGTACTAGAGGTCCTAGCCAGTGCAGCAAGGTAAATAAAAAAATAAAAGGCATGTTGATTGAAAAGGAAAAAAAATAATAATAATAACTTTGTTGTTCATTTAAAACATGATTGCCTGTGTTGAAATCCTAGGGGATTTAAAAACAAAACAAAAAAACAGAAAAACTATTAAAACTAGCCAGTAAATTTAGCAAGTTGGCAGAATACAATGTTAGTAGAAAAATCAGTTGCATTTGTCCAGGAGCAGTGGCTCACACCTGTAGTTCCAGCTACTTGGGAGGCTGAGGCGAGAGGATCACTTAAGCCTGGGAGTTCAAGGCTGCAGTGACCTCTGACCATGCCACTGCTCTCCGGCCTGGGTGACAAAGTGAGCCCCTATCTCCAAAAAANAAAAAAAAAAAAAAAAAAAAATCAATTGTATTTATCTATGAACAGAAAATAAATGGAAAATAAATTTTAAATACAATGCCACTTACAGTGGTACCAAAACCACAAAATACTTAGAAATAATTTAACAAAACATGGGCAAATAGCTACAATTATAACACATTGCTAACAGAAATTAAAGAAGATCTAAATAAAGAATGACATACCATTTTTATGGATTGGAAGACTCCATATTCTTCCAATAACAATCTAATATTGTTATCAGATTTCCCGTAATTGACCTATTGAGTCAACATCATCTCATCCAGAATCCCAACAAACATTCTGTAGAAATGGGTAAGTTGATTTTAAAATATATATAATAAACAAGAATATAGAACAGTTAAAATAACAGGAAAAAGGAAATACACAGTTGAATCATTCACACTACCTGATTTCAAGACTTGTTATAAAGTTATAATTATTTAATATAGTGCGATATTGGCATAAGTATAGACAAATAAATCAAAGGAGCAGAACAGAAAATTCCAAAATAAACCCATGGCCAATTGATTTTTAATGAATACATCAAAGCAATGATGTGACAACAGGAAAGACGTTTCAACAAATGGTCCTTGACAACTGGAAACGTTTATGAAAAAAATTAGACCCCAATCTTGCATAAAAATTTGAGACAGATCATAGATCTAAAGCTAAAACTATAATATGTATAGAGCAAAATGTAAGATATTAGTCTCTTGATCTTGGAGCAGGAAAATATTTCTTAAAACACAGAAAGCACTATATAAATATACATATGTATAAAACATCTCCCCTCAGTATGTGATTTGCCTTTACATTTTGTAACATTTGATGAGCAGGTTTTAATTTTGATGTAGTCCAATTTATCAATTTTTTGTTTATGATTAGTATATAGATGACAAAATAATTATATCCAAAGTAAATATATAAGCCTACTTGCCTATCAATAGTAAAAGAGAAATCACTCCCCTTCCTACCATTTGAAAAGATATTTCACAAATCTTCACCAATGTTCAATAAACACATAGAAATGTCCTCAACATCAACATTATCAGGAAAATACAAATTAAAACCTCAATGACCAATCACACCCACTAAGATGCCTGAAGTTAAAAACACTAACAACAGGCAGTGTGCAGTGGCTCATGCCTGTAATCCCAGCACTTTGGGAGGTGGAGGGGGGCGGATCACTTGAAGCCAGGAGTTCAGGACCAGCCTGGGTAACATGGTGAAATCCTAAAAATACAAAAATGAGCTGGGTGTGGTGTCATACCTCTGTAGACCCAGCTGTTCATGAGGCTGAATCATGAAAATTGCTTGAACCTGAAAGGAGGAGGTTGCAGTGAGCCAAGATCATACCATTGTACTCCAGGCTGGGTAATAGAGTGAGACATTGCCTCAAAAAAGAAAAAGAAACAAGAAAGAAAGAAAAAAAAAATTCTACCAACACATTCTTGCAAGATGGGAATATAAATAACATCACCACTTTGGAAAACTACTTGACAATTTCTTATAAAATTATACATAGGTCTTCTCCATATTGTAGCAAGTTCATACCTAGGTATTTGCCAAGAGAAATGACAACATTAAGCCTCCCAAAAGACTTGTACAATATAAAGATAAAACTTACAAAAAAGATGTGTTCAAAGGTGCTGGCTGGGCATTGGTGGCTCATGCCTGTAATCCCAGCACTTTGGGAGCCTGAGGCAGGTGGATCACCTGAGGTCAGGAGCTCAAGACCAACCTGACCAACATGGTGAAACCCCATCTCTACTAAAAATGCAAAACTTAGCCAGGTGTGGTGGCACATGCCTATAATCCCAGCTATTCAGGAGGCTGAGGCAGGAGAATCACTTGAATCCAGGTGGCAGAAGCTGCAGTGAGCTGAGATCACTGCCACTACACTCCAGCCTGAGTGACAAGAGCAAAACTTAAATAGTAGCTTAAATCACAATAGCAGAAAACTGAAAACAACACAAATGTCCACTTATAGGAGAATGTATTAACAGAGTGGCCTGTTTATACAATGGAATACTACTCATTAATGCAAACAGTGAACTACTGTTATATGCAGTAATATGAATTAATCTCAAAAAGATTGTTTACAGTGAAAGAACCCAGACACAGAGTACATTCACAGAGATGTTTGATTCCATTTATATAAAGTCCCAAAATCAGTCTATGGTGATGGGAATCACAGCAGTGGTCTCCTGTGGAGATTAAGAATTGATTAGAAGTCACAAGGAAACTTTCTGGGGTGATGGGAATATTCTATATCTTTACTTGAAAATTTGTTACAGATATCCACACACATACAGATATACGTAGTCATCAAAATTCATCAAATGGCTTATAAAATATGTGCATCAGCTTTAAAGATCTATAGATTAATAAATATATAGTAGATGAATATCTTAGTCATTGGAGAAGCTATTCAGGTATAGAAATATAATTACCTATAATTTATGTGCTGAGAGAACACTGATTTTCTCTGAAACATAAATTCATCTTTGAAACTACTATAGTAACCTGTTACTTTTTAAAAATCACAATTATTTAGCTTTTAATTATAGGAATCATATTAATTCGACAAATATTACACTAGGCACTTTCTAAGGGATTCAAAATATGATTCTGTTCTCATGAAGCTTACATTCTCGGGAGGAAGAGAGGTAACAAATGAAAATAAAGCAGAAAAGCAGAGAAGGTAACAGGGACGGGGATGGGAAGGCAGTTTCAACAGGAAAGTCTGCTGCAAGGAAGCATCATCTGGGGATCTGTAACAGAAAAAGTGAAGAATGCTAAAAAAGACCGGGACCTGAGCTCGGGGTGTGTAGAAGACGCAGGGAACCGGGAGGGTGGGGTGGGGGCGTTAGAGGATACAGGAAGGGCATTCCAGGCAGAGTTGAGCAAGTGGTTGAGAGCATAGAATGCGCCAGGCTTTTCTAATTCTGCTCCCTTATTAGCTGTGGGACCTGTGGCACATTATCTAAAGTCTGGGCCTCTATTTCCTCATCTGTAAAGTAGGGATAATAATAGCACCTTATGATTACATCCTTGTGAGGATTAACTAAGTCAATATGTGGAAAGCGCTTAGAATTGTAAATGCTATGTTAAGCGTTTGTTATTCAAGTGTTGTAGTAATGTTTGATTGGTAAGTTCAAAGATACTTATAGTATCAGGTTGGTACCAAAGTAATTGCCGTGTTTTTGCCATTTAAAAAGCAATGGCAAAAACACAGCAATTACTTTGGCACCAACCTAATAGCTTTAATCACAATAGCAAAAAACAAAAACAGCATAAATGTCCATTTACAGGAGAATGTATGAACAGTGTGGTCTGTTTATACAATGGAACATTACTCCTTGTTTCCTTGTGACTCCTAATCAATTCTCAACCTCCACAGGAGACCACTGTTGTGATTCCCATCACCATAGACTGATTTTGGGACTTTATGTAGATGGAATCAAACAACTAAACAACTATGTAAATGTACTCTTTGTGTCTGGGTAATGATTGGTAAATTTCTAAAAATCAATGGCTACTATGTGGAGAATAGGATCTAGGAGGGCAAAGGGGCAGCCAGGAGACCAGCTAGACAGCTATTACAATGGTCCAGGCAAAAGATAATGGTGGTTTGGACCAAAAGACTGAGTAACAAGTGGCTAGATTGAGGCTATCATTGAAGGCAGAATCAGTAGAACTTGCTGATGAATTGGATATAACATGTGGCATGTGACGGAGGTAAGGGGAATCAAGGAACTCAAAGAAAACAACAAATAAGGAGTTAGGGAAGTGAAGGGAAAGGAAGTTCTGTTTAGGCCATGGGTCTGGCTTTCAATGAAGATACCTGGTAGGCAGCTGAGCATATGAGGCTGAAGTTGCAGAAGACATGGAAGTCACCACCAATCACCCAAATATGCTTCAGGGGTAATACTGAATGAGCCACTTTTTGATATCTGTCATTCCTTAGATTTTTTTGAAAATTGAAATGGAATAATTCTTAAAGGATTAATTTAATCCTACAAATAATTTTAATTAAATGAACTGAGACCAATGGTGGAAGAAATGAAATACAGCCCATAAGTAGAAAATAATTCAAATAGCTCATTTGTGTCTTCTCCTCACCCAAGAAAAGGGCCCTCCAGATGTTACTTTAGCTCTGAATTAAAGGTACATGCTTTCAAAAAGGTCAAAGGAAAGAAAAAATTTTAGAAAGCACTAGAGATTTTTTTTTCTTTCTTTCTGGCAGCCTATTACCTCTACTTCAAGAAGAGTATTGGGATTTACATGTCTGAGGACTACCTTAAAAGTCACTGCTACTGTGTGGTGTTTACACAAGCATGCCAACCAGCCTGATGTTTGTGTTTGTAAACCAAATGATTCCTCTTATTTCTATCAGCACAGCTCCATGGTTTATAAGCTCCAGTTCCTTCAGACAGAATTTCAAACAGCCTCTCACAAAACCACCACCTAACAGAACACATAAATAATCTCCCCCAAAATAACTATCCACAACTTTATCCACAAAAATAGCCAGTAGTCTCTGTGTGCAGTTCCTTAAAAGTTGCTCAGCATTTAACCGATGCACGGGGACTCACATCTGCCTCCCCTGACACCCAGTTAGATGAATATATGTGAATAGGCAGCAGCTGGGCATACCTAACTGCTTTGGACTTCTTAGCAAATCAAATAAGTTGCATTTCTAGTTCTGAGCACCAAGTCTTACAGCCTTCTACAAAGTAATAGGAAGACCAGCAGAGTCTCATATAAATGTAACAGCATCACTTCCCAGCCCAGCTGTTTTGCTACAGCCAGGTCAATTTCTGGTTACTCCTCACCCCAGGCTATACCTACACTGGATGACAACCCACCAACCCTGAAATTGCATTCTACTTTTCCTTACTATCCATATCCCTTCTGCCTTCTGTTTTGGACTTGCCTCTTTAAAGAAGCAGTTCCCAATGAACCCCACTTTCTCTTAGTACTATCTTCCCCAGTTATTAACTGAAAAATTTCCATTTCTTCCAAATTTGGCTCAATTCCCATCTCCCCTGTGAAGTCTTGTTTGGCTCCCCAGACACATTTAGGCATTCCTTTCCCAAGCATCCAATCCACATGTGGGAGTAAATCCCGTGCTTCTTCATAGTTCTTCCTAAATTAGTGGCTCTTCCCCAAGATCGTATTATACTATCCAATAACAATAAAGTTGAATGGAAACTATCTGAACATCCAATAATGTGGAATTATTCATTCATCTATCCTTTCAGTCAAAAATTCATTTAGTAACTACTATGAGCCAGTTATATATCTTAAATTAGTTGAAACACCCTAAGTGGCTAAAAATAGGGATCAGTTAAAATAACTCAAAAATAAGACATTAAATTAAATGAATTATTAGCAACAAATGATCAGTGTTGATAAATTACAGATTGTTAATTTTATGGGCAATAAATTATCACTACTGAGAAATATAGCTTATTAAATTATGGATTAATTATAGTTAGCTACATATAGATCATGTGCAGTATTACCTAATGTTAGAATCATATGTATAGATGTAAAATAAATATACGTAAGACATGATTTTAAAGGATTTGTACAGAGATAGCAGTTATACTCTACTGAGTGGAACTATGGGCATTTATTACGTTCTTCTGCTTCTCTGATTTTTGGACTTTTGTGTAACAAAATGTGTACTGCTTTTTGAATAAGAAAACATAAATTTTTTAAACTGGAATTTTCAAGTTTGAAGAATTTTCTAGTTCAAATTGTTTACTATACTGTTTTTCTACGTTGACGATGTCTGCCCTGCTTGTTTAGCTATGTCTTCCTTTCCCCTCCCCACAGAATGGATGGCATAGATTGTTCTAACTAGTTCAATCAGTCACTGTTCAGTGATTACTTACTGATTTCCTAATCTCCTATTGCTATACCTTTCAGTCATTCCAAAATCTCACAAACATGGAAGAACAATTTCTTAGATTTTAACCATATAATTTCTGAAAACATTTGTTAGAAATGCTTCAAAAATTTCTGACATTCCAAACTTATTAATACTAGGAAGTCTAGTAACTGGGATTTATTTCACCAAATGGTCTAGTTGATTAAATTATTCTCCACCAAAATGTTTTTGACCAAATTGCATTTCATCAAATCATCTGAACACTCCCAAAAAAACTGTAAAATACAAATAATTAAGCCAAACAATTGAGCTGTCTTTTCCAGCCTATGCCACATCTAGGGCAGATGGCTTGTGGAAAAAGAGCCTTTAAAATATGCCCCCATCGTGGAATCTGGCTTAGGGAGGGCAATGGAGTGTCTAAGTATAGAAACTATGATTAAAGTCACAGATATAAGAATTTACCCAACGTGTTGTGAAAATGATGATACCAGTCTAATTAGGCTACAATATTAATAGTTCGTGGCTTTTAGAAAATGAAATTATAATAGTGTGGGACCAGAATACGAAAAGTTTTGAATGTAAAATTATTTGGATTTGACAGAATAGGTCACAATAGATGAGCATAAATTTCTGAGACAGTGATGATCAGTCATATGCTCAAAATCATCCACTGCAGAATGGATTAAAATGTAAACAGCTGGATGTGGAAAATTGGCCTGATACTGCCAGGTTCTGGACAAAGGTGGTGTCTACTGAAAAGCAAAACAACCGGGCAATCTCAGAGATGTTTGGAAGTGCAGAATAAAAAGTGCCTGGTGCATTAGTTACATATTGCTCACATGCTCATGAACAAGTATTATTTGTGAGCTGGGTTGGGCTCCACTGAACATTTCTTCCACTCTGGCCTCATCTGGTTGATCTAGGAAGGTGTTAGCTGGGACAAATGGGACAGGTTGGTTCTGCCCCATGTGTCTCATTCTCCAGTGGACTAGCTTAGGCATTTTCTAATGGAAATTGCAGAGAAGCAAGAGACTAAGCAGAAACTCATAAGCACTTTTTCAGTGTCTGCCAGCATTATGATCATTGGCTAAAGCAAATCACATGAATAAGCACAGAGTCAAGGGAGAGGTTAAATGGACACCTAGAGGAGAGAACACTGCAAAGTTACATGACAGAGAGCATGGATACAATGAAGAGAGGACAAAATTGAGGGCTTTAATTCAATTAGTCTACATCACACTGTAACTGACTAGACCTAGGCATTAAAAAAGAAAGTGTTAAAGCTGACAGTTCATGCATAGTACACAGCTAGACTAAAAAATCAGTCTGGAAAAGTGAAGATATTTGTTGCTTTCTGGACAGATCTACAGGTTCAAAAATCTTTGTTGGCTTTTCAAAGGCCAAGGTAGCTTTTAAAAACGATGCTGTAATTTTGGAGATTTTTACTTACGATTATTTTCTATAGATTTTTCCAAAATAGGTAGCAATAAAGGGCTTATTTATTTGTACTTAAATAAAACTTCCTTCAAATGAAATAAAAAAGATTTCATAACTCACACTGAGTAAATACATCAATAAATCAGAAATTGAGTTTCTTGCTTCATTAATTTGTACAGAACTAATCAACACCAGTTAAATCATTCTACTAAATCATGCTGCTGTGAAAATCATGCCAAGTCATTGATGCTTTGTGTTAACAAACAAAATATCCAGCACGTGACCAGAATCCATCTAACCCACTAATCACAAGAATTATTACTGGAGACACAGAGGGGATCCAATTCCTGGATTTTGTATCTCTGTTTTTCTAATAGCAGCTAAATGAGAACCAGGTAGGGGAGCATAGGCTAGATGAGAAAAAGAGACAAGAAGATAAGGCACTCAGAGAAGTGATGTTTTCCACTAGGTCAGCAAAAGTATCCCATGGTTCATCAGTCAAACAGGATCTTTTCAGTAAACACCTATTAGTATAATTGCCAGTAATTCCACAACACCCTCATGAAACAGCTACTCTCCAGTATCAACAAAACTGAGACAAGTGTTTTTCTTCCATAATGGTCACCTTTACTTTCTAAACATTCTACCTCTGCCTCCTTACCTAATTCTCTTGCTAAAATCATCAACAGCAGATGCCAATAGACTCTCCTTGAGACTTTAACAGGCTCATTTACAGTTCTTTGCTTTTGAAATAACTCAATTTGCCTTGTGATAGAAAACACTTTTCACCCAAAGAAAAAGTGTCATGTGAGTGTGTGAGGATTTCTACATCATTGAACAGGATACAATTACAGGAAAATGAAATATGCTTTATGGAGTAGTGGATAGCAGAAAATCCTCTGCCTGCTCTTTCCCCCTTCTTTTCCATTTGCTTTTTTGTGGTAGCAAGTTCTACATGGTCTTAAGTCAAAGTTTTCCATAATACAGATTCCACTTGTGAAATCAACCTATGAGTAGCCTCAGGAATTCTGAAAATCAAAATAGAAGAGATTAGGAAATATCAGAGTGCACTGCATGTAATAATATTTTTTCTGTGAAATTTTGTTTCAATTGTGTATATACAACATGTAAAATGCCTTTCTATGGGTTAAAGACAATAAGTTTGAAAGTCACTGGTCTAAGTGGAGGGGTATTTTCATTCCAGAAGTATTTATTGAGCACCTATTGTGTACCTGGCATGATTGTAGTACTTCGGGGTATAACGGGGAACAAATCAAACAAAAACCTCTGCCCTCACGGAGATTTCATTTTAGCAGGAGGAGAACCACCACCAACAAACATAATAAATGTAAATTACAAAGAACGTCCTAATGCAGTAAATGCTATGGAAAAAACAGAGTGAGGAGCCTTATCATGATAAAATGCATCATGGAGAAGATATGCATTTTATTTTATTTTATTTTACTTATTAGGGAGCACTTACAAGAGTCTTTATTTTCCTTTCATTAAATGTGTTGTGGTTTTAATCTTTTCATTTACATTTCTACAGGACAAAATCCATTTGTGTCCCTATTAGGCAAGAATCCTTCCCATCGCTATCAGTTTTCTACAAGTTAACAACTAACCTTACAGAATTTAAAATGCCCTAATCCATGGTAAGTAGCAAATTGAACAAAGGTGCACTGCCTTCTGCACCCCCAGAGAATCAGGATCGGAGGATGGGATTAACCAAGCAGGCCTGCTGGAGGCCTCAGCTCAGATGGACACCAATAATCCTGCCTCATTTCCAAGTCTAGGAAAATTTTCTGTTACAGTCTCCCTTTGTGATCATAAATAATCTCCAAAGATTATATTTTATCACACAGAAAAACCTGGTTTCCTTGAGCTTTGGCCAGATTCATTTACAAATGTTTGTCAAGGGGTGTTAATTAACACTGTGTAAGCCTCTTGGCTCTACAGGGTAAAGCATATTAAACCCAAAGAAACAGCTTCTGTCTGAGGATTTCATAGGGAATCTCAGATTGCCTTTTCAAAAGAAGGCAATCTGAGGGTGTGTGTTTATCTTATTTTTTAAAAATTGCTTTTATACTAGAGGGTTTGTGTTTGTTTTTACCTTTAAAAAAAAAACAAAAAACGCTCTTATTGGTTCTTCTATTCAGAAGCTAAAAATCCAAGCCCAATAAATTCATTATCGCACAGCTTCATCCACAGTACCTGTAAATTAGGTGACTTCCTGTCTCCTGGAGGCCCCAGAGTAGTCTTCTCTGCTGCTTATAGAAGTGGGTCGCAGGAAGTAGAGAAGACCACTTCCGGGAGCCTCCAAGAGACAGGAAGTCGCCGAATGGGGGTTGTTAGGGTGTGCCTCGTTTGAGAAAGTAGCTTGTGACCATAGACTTAAAGAAAGTGAGGGAGCTGGTTCTGTTGCTATGGGGGTAGGGCAGGTTGGGAAGAACCTTCCAGGCAGGAAGAGTAAGAAAAAATAATGCCCCAAGGCACAGATGCAAGATCTTCAGTGTGCCTGGCTGGGGCGGGGCAGCGGGGCAGGAGTCAGAATTGAGACGAAATGTAATAAACACCTGGGAGGGTGTTTCCAGAATAGGGAACTGAAGCAGTAACCGCTGCTTGATCCTCTATGACGAAACGGAAATTTTTAAACTGCAGGGCTTGAACGTGAAAGGAAAAGAAAAAAAAGCTTTTTAATCAAATTGTAAATGACATGGTTTTTCACTCGCCTGTCTCCCGTGTTTCTCACTGAATAGCAATAAACACAGGAAATAGCCACGCATAGGTTACACTGTAACTCCTCATAAGAGATCCTCTGGTTTCTTTCGTTTTTCAGAAATGAGAATTGTGAAGGAAGAAAAAAGATCTGGAGTGAAATGCACTTTTTCAGGACTGCCATCTGAGTTATCATGTAATGATTATTAAGCAAGTATGTACTCAATAGGCAAGTTATTATGCTGGGCATGTGTGGGGTCAAATCATAGGTACACAAAATAATTATGGTATAAGTCTGAAAGTTAAAACGCCAGAAGATGGATTTTTTTTTTTTCAATGGCGATTCAGAGGAAGGAAAGATTCCTTCTTCCTGAGGGAAATCAAGGAAGTTTTCCCGTAGAAGGTGGTTTCTAAACCTTACATTGAAAGATGTGGATCCTGGGGAGACAGAAAAAGGCATTCCAGGCAGATTATTGTGAGCTGGAAAGCCAGTGATGCTGTGGCAAAACATATTTTCTAAAGAAAACAGCTGGATAGCTCCCCCATGATCTTTTACGATGTAACGTGACCATTCCTCCCATTGGCGGATCTGTGGCCCCTCCCCCTTGAATCTGGGAGCATGTGACTGCTCTGGCAGAAATGAAGCTACATGATATCAAGGATAAGTACAAAAAAGAAGAAAAAAGTCCATACCACTTCCTCCTCCTAGTTCTCATTGGATGCATGCCGGGAGGGAAGCTACCTTCCATGTGCAAAGGCTACTAATCTGAGACCACTATGTAAGTGAGGCCAACAGAGATGCTCTGGTCCACAGCCAGCCTCAACTGCCAATCACACGTTTGAGCCATCTTGCACGCCCCACCCCGTCCAAACTTCAGATGGCTGCAGACCAGAGGAAAACTGCGTGGGTGAGCCTTTCCCTAATCCTGACCTGTAAGTTTGTAAACAAAATAAAATGGTTATTTAAAGCCACTGAGTCTGCGGATATTACATAGAAATAGTATGGGAACAGAAACAGTAATGGTTAGTGCTTTTTTTTTAATTAGTAATGATGACCCTCTCAGATGTTAATGAAGGTTAAAGACGTTAGTGGCAAGTCGGCACTAGCAGACTAACATTTTTCTCCATTTCAGATGCCAATGTGGAGACATTTGGTAGCACAACCCCGGATGAAACCTGTGTAGTGCAGGAGGCAGCCTGGAGTCCTGGAATGTACACTGGGAATAGGGGTTCAGAAAACCTGAGTTTTGGTCCCAGCTCTGACCCTTGGTAGCCACAGAAAAGTCAGCGAAACTCTCTGGGCCTTTCAATGAATTTACCTGTCCCCAAATACAAGAAAAGCACTCTAGAAATTATCAAGCATTATCCAGTGGTATGGGTTTTTTAAATTACTTTAAATTAAATAAATGCATTTATAGTTTAAAATCAAATAGTACTAAACACTTATCATGAAAACCGTAAGCATCTTCCCCAATCCCGTCTCTAACCCCCACTCCTGCTCCCCACTGGCAACCTTTTAGCTCTTTCTTCTTGTAATAACCATCATGTTTCTAAATACTATGCTACGTGAAATGTAATAATTCATTGGGATAATGAGGAGTTAGCTCTTTTACATGCCGCATTTTCTTCCCTTATTTTCCCAAATGTCTGTTCTTATTTAAATCGTTGTTAGTATTTACATGAAGGTTCCTATGGAAATGTTCCTTTCAGAGCCAAATAGGGCACTATAACATTTCCCTTTTCTGGACAGCTTTTAATTTTCCCTTGAATTAATAATTGCCTCATTATTAAGCTTGCATAATTTTCCATATGTGATTTTTTTCAATGAGTTGGTGATTATCATGTTTTCTACCATAGTATCTATTCTGTTGAGTCTACTTTTTCACCCAGAGCACTTCCTTCCCTGCTACATACAACCTTGCAGCCTCCAAGTCTAGTCTGGACTAGATGCTGTCAAGAACTGTTCTCATCCTAGGAGTTTTCTTTATTTCTTATGGATTGAAACTATACTTTTTCTATATCCTATTTCTTCCTATTTATTTACTACAATTTTGCTGTTGCATATCTTCCATTAGCTTCTTAGGAAACACGACATTGAAGGTGAGCTTTCTGATATCCTTACATATCTGTACATTCATTGAGCCAGGAACTCAGTAGGCTCTTTAAAGTTAAAAGCTAATGTTCTTCAGTTCTGGGACATTTTATTACATTATTTCTTTAATAATTTCTTGACCTCTATTTCCTTATTCTCTCTTTCTAGAGCCTCTATTAGTCTGATGTTGGATCTTTATGAAGACCCTTTAAATCTTTTTCCCTTTTAAAAATATTTTCAATTTCTTTATCATCTTGTACTACTTTTACAGCGTTTCTTTTACCTTACTTTTCAAACATTTTACTAAATATTTTGTTTCAACAATTGTGTTATTGATGTTCCAGCATTTTTATATGCTCTGATGGTTCCTGTTTCAGTTTGTGTATGTGTTTAATTTCCTGCATAATTTATTTTCTCTGGTTGGCCTTTCTCTTTATTTTATTCTGTTTCATGTTGATAGCTTTCCTCAAATGTCTTTCACCAGCAGTTTTGATTGTTACGCCTTGCCCTTCTGTTGTACCTGCTCCTTTTAAAACCTGGGTTCCTGATTATTGCAGGAGACAAGACTCCAGATGTTGGGAGTCTACATGCCATTCCAAATTCATCATCTCCAACTGTGGTCTAGCAAAAGAATTTGCACTTATAATCACAGAACAGCCATCAGTTACTTCGAGAGATTATAGAAAATAAGATGCTTGAAGAATGAAAATTTTCTTAACTTTAAAGGGGAAGATAATGTGAATTTCAGAAATAATAGACCCATGAGCAAAATTAGGTAATGGTTAACAAAAATGCATCAATGCTATGAAAGTGAAGATAACTAGGAGGCAACATAGGTTCCTAGAATAAGTCTGCCAAACTTGTCTCAGGTCATTGTTATTGTATTCTATAGCGCCATGGTTTGAATGCTTGTCCCCTTCAAAACTCATGTTGAAATTTAATTGCTATTGTAATAGTACTAAGTGAGACCTTTAAGAGGTGATTAGGCCATGAGGTCTCTGCTCTCATCAGTGAATTAATGCTGTTATCACAGAAGTGAGTTCTTTATCTCAGGAATGGGCTACTTATAAAAGGATGAGTCAGCCTCCTTTTGTCTCTCTCTTTCCTTCTCACCTTCCACAGGAGAAAGCAGCAAAGAAATACCTCACCAGATGCCAGAGCCTTGCTCTTGGACTTCCCAGCCAACAGAACTGTGAGGAAATAAATTCCTGGGTTTTTTAAATACATTATCTAGTCTCAGCTACTCTTATAGCGTACAAAATGAACTAAGACATATGACATATCTGGGAACACAATAGTCATCTCCGTATGTAATAATTTTGACAGTTGCTAAACATTTTTGTGACATTCTTAGGGTCAAGAAGAAAAGTAGAGTGCATATAAGATAGTACTGTTGCTACTTGAAAAAAATATATTTTAAGAGTATTCATTGGTTCAACAAAACTTACTGGTTGCCTTTTAAGTATCAAATACTGGTGAATGTTTGACACATTAATTTATAGGAGAGATTCACTTGGGAGAAGGTGACTAACAATATCCCAAAAGGTTTATTCATAAGCCGTTTTCTTTTAACGTGTTATCATCAAAGGGATGAAAATTCACAAAAGCATTAATCTAAAAATTGGGAAATTCTCCAAAACTTGAATCCAAAAGAGCTCTACAGATTGGAATGCTATACATATGTGCTATAACTAGCAAAATTAATATTTAAAGTGATGAAAAAATATTTATGTCTCTTGTAAATTAAAAATACACATAATATATGTTCACGGTTTAAAATGTCGAAACAACTTACAGGAAAAATCACAGTTCCCTTCCTACATTGTCCTACAATCCCCCTGGTTCTTCTCCCTAGAGGCAACCACTTTTGACTCTTATGACTTTTTATGTGGAATTTACATCCCCACACTTCCATGCTTCAGAAAGTATCCACTGACTTCCTATTATACTAGATGAAGGTTTAGCTCTTACACAGCCAATTTAGTATACAATAGTTTTTGGTTTAACCAACATTCAGTATTGACATTATTCTGCCAACATGAATATCATTCACAGCTGGGCATTACAATGTAGTAAGTAAGACTATATTTTCTTTCTTATTTTTGTTTTCTTTGAAGTTTGTAATTGCATTGCTTTTTCATTTGCTCTGTTTTCTTTGGGACTGTGGCTAATTCTTCCCATAATTTCGAAGAGCCTCTCTGCAGAAACTTCCCTAGGGAAGTCACATTAGCCTCCAATATTTTGGGGGGACACACTTCTGGAATCTCCCCATTCTGTGCTGGCTGATCTTAGTCTGCTGCACATCTGACATCACAGATCTACAGTTCATCATCACTTTCATGGGTTAGACCTGCTGTTTCATGGATCCCACGTCTTCCTCCTGGTCTTCATCATTTTATGTGGGAGTTGTTCTCCAGTAACTTCCTGAGAAAGGGTTTATGGAAGATTTATTTTTTGGGACTTTGACTCTCATGAATGATTGATAGTTTAGATAAGTATCAAATTCCAGACTGGAAATAATTTTCATTCCCTTCACCTGAAGGATGCTCCTCACTAGTCTTTGTGATGTCCAAGAAATGCACTGCTCAGTGTTCCTGCTGTAAGGAGAACAGCTGACTGAGGGCATCAGTTGCTACCCCTTTGGATCCACCATTACAGCTGATCCTGAGGTCATGCTTCTCATTGGCTACTTCCAGATGACTAACCATGGCAGGGGAACTAATGCAGACCCATTTCAGCAAGATGTGGACTCTTCCAATGGGCAGAGTTGGCTCAAGAAGTCCCCACCAGCCTCTCTGGGTTATTCTGAGACCCACAGTACCAACTGAAACTCTTCCCAGCCCATCCATCTTCCTGCCCACTCTCCTTCATAGTTGTTGGACACACATCATGATCCAAAGGCTCACTGCCTTCTCTAGCTCCTTCCCCTTTATCCTTCACAATTCTTTCCCCAATAAATTTCTTATAAATCTAATCCTATCTTGACATTTACTTCTTTCAGGACTCTAACACAAGTGGGGTTGGGGAACCAGCTCATTCACTTTCTGGAAGGCAAAGAGGATGCCATTCTGAGTATTATGTAGGGGCAGATAGTCCCCTTGCACAAATGGCACCCCAATTGCTAAATATTTCAATAGCAGTAACCAGGGGAAATATCCTGGTGGAGAATGCCATTGTAGGTGCAGTGATTAGGCATTCCAGTGCCTACGAGGAGAAGGAATTGAATGCTTTCTGGTGTATTGCACTGAGACTCCACAGAGAGATAATGAGAAACTGAGGGTGAATAACAGTTAAAGGCTCAATATAAGAGCCAGAGAGGCCTTCTCTCCTGCAGTGAAGGAGTAGAGAAACTTAGCATCAGGCCTAGGACCTGATAGAGTTGCAGAGATTTAGGGATGTTTAAATGCTCAGCCATGGCAGCTCAGTTATGCCAAGGTCAAGGCCCTGGTTGGAGAAACCTTGGAATATTTGGAGCTTACAGAGGTGGCCCATTCTTCCCTAATACGAGACAACACTTCCTTATGCTGAAGAGGCCTCGCCCCTAAAAAGCTGACAGGGCACTAACTAGGGTTAAACCCCAACATAACCCACCTGGAGACAGCTGGGCCTGATAGAGGAGAAAGGGTCTTATATCCTAACGCCGCTTCAAGATTGAGCATGCACTGCAAAAGCCTGAGGAGTAGCGCTGGGGTCCTTGACCAAGGAGCTGGAATTTAAGACAGGACAAGAAATAATTCATTAACTAGGAAACACTTTCTCTAGAAGTGTGTTTTCATGATCCAGCAAGGACCCCAGGCGATGCGGTAAAGTTGCTGCTAAGATGGCTCTGAGAAGCCCGTAAAAAGGGATAGCCAATTCTGAACAGGTGGAAATGCCTGACAATGTTGCCCTGACAGCTGATAAAAGAATCAAGAAGCAGAGAGAAGCTGGCATGCGAGAAGCAGTTATTATGTGAGGTCAAACAACCCACCAGAGGACAGTGTTTCCCAGAAGTCGCAAATAGAGAGACAGAGTATTCACTACGCCATCAGAAATATGCTCATGGGGGCCCCAATATCACCGAGACATTCAGGCCAGGGCTGCTGGTAGCAGAGGTGTCACAGAGCTGGGCTTGTTGCCGCCCACAGGAATGGAGAGATCTTGAAGTTATAGAGGCCAGATAGTGAGTGGTGCTTAACTGCCAGAAGCCAGGGAGTTGTAAAGATGGCTCATAGAGCATGGCCACATAAAAAGTGATGACCCCTTGCACAGTTCCCCGACTTAGCCAATTTTCCAAGCTATAACTCATTGACTGAAGAGGTGCCCAGGTCTCTAGGAGGCAGGACCCTGCAATATCACACAGGTATAAGTCCCCCAGTTCTTCCCATTCGATATGAAAATGCATGTCCTCCTGCTGTAGAAAATTTTCTGGAATTACTTCATTATTTCCTTTCTTTTTATGTCAGTTACCTATTGCTGTGAAATAGAACCATCCCCAATTTAGGGAATTGAACTAATAAGAATTTAATTTTTTCCTCTTGCTGCTGTGAGTTAGTGCGGTTTGGCTGGGCAAATCTAGTCTTGAGTATGCCTGCTGGAGAAGGGATGATGCAAGGGAGAAGGCATTGTGGGGAAGGAAGGACAGAGGCCAGAGAGAGCCCAGTCCAGCCCCTGAAGTGTACAGTATTCTTTACACACTTATTCATACAGCAGAGACACACCATGGCTGCTTTTTAATAATCGTCCATCAACATTTTAATAACCAGTTAGTATTCCATGGTATAAGTGTACCAATATTCCTCTAGCTGATTACCTTAATACATTTAAGTGATGTCCAGTTTTAAAGAATAAACCACCATCTGCGGTAAACCTCCTCTTATCTTTGCACATTAAGGATGAAATTTAATGAGATTAAAAGTTGAAAAATAAACTACAAAAGGAGATGACAGGGATGTCTGGCTTCACAGCAATTCACAAGGTAGCCGGGGAGAAACCTGAGAGGTTTTAGCTGACTGCAAACTAATTTGAGTCCGCAGTGAGGTGACAGCCAAAATTGTTAACACAGTCTTGGAGGGCATGAACACAATTCAGTGTCTAACAAGAAATGTAATCACTGATGTCTACTCTGAACACCTGGGGCACTGCCTGGTTCTGCATGGCAAATGTTAAAGAGAGGCCTTGGAAATTCCCAGGCTTTCTTCTCCAGCTTCTCATCCTTTCCCACCTAACACTTTAGCCATTCCAAAGGACCTCATGCTTGGTGGGAATGGCCATACTGTCTCATCTGCACTGACTTTGCAAGGGATGTTTCCTAGAAGGGCACCATGCCCTTCTCAATTTGTGTGCCCAGCAGCAGAGCCCACAACCTATTTTTGTAAATAAAGTTTTATTGAAACAAAGTTGTGCCCATTCATTAACACATTGCCCATGGCTGCATTCATGCTACAACCACAGAACTGTGTTCTAGTTGTCCATGCTATGAGCTGTGTTTGACTGCAGACAGTTTCAGGGAGAAAGTAGCTTAGCCCGGAGTGAGAGGCCACCACCACTGTCCCCGCACCCGTGCAGGACTGGCATAAAGCCCTGACGGGGAACAAGGGGACACAGGTCACTGTGAAAGAACTTGGGACACTGCATAGAGGAAAAAACTGAAGAGGACCATGTGATGAGAAATTCAAAGAGAAAAGGGGTCAGGCAGGGAGGAGAGCAGCATCCCCAAGAGTCTTTGAAAGGACTCAGAGGCAACAGGCTCTTGCCCGCATCCTCCCCAGCGACTTTGCAGCCATCCTCTGGACCCTCACAAAAAGACCCCTACAAATATGCCTCCCCTCGGGAGCCAGGTCTCTGGACTCTCGACAAGGTCCAGTGCTGGGAAACCTCCAACCCCTAGTCCTCAGTCCTCTACGCCCATCAGCAAGACAATGGTGATGGATGATGAGACAGAGGCAGATCCCACAGACAACCCTAAACTCTCCCCACTGGGGAGATGTGTCAACTAGTCCCTCTCCTCTCCTCCACCTTATCTTAAACGTCAGAAGACAGAGGCGCCTGTTCAAAGGTTACATTCGTATTCTTGGAATTCAACACCGCACCTGCCTGCCACAGGATAAGCTCTCAAGAAATATCCCTGACTTTAGGACCAGGCGCAGTGGCTCACGCCTGTAATCCCAGCACTTTGGGAGGCTGAGGCGGGTGGATCATGAGGTCAGGGGTTCAAGGCCTGGCCAACATGGTGAAACCCCATCTATACAAAAGATACAAAAAATTAGCTGGGCATGGTGGCACAAACCTATAATCCCAGCTACTCTGGAGGCTGAGGCATGAGAATTGCTTGAACCCAGGAGGCAGAGGTAGCAGTGATCCAAGATCACGCCATTGCACTCCAGCCTGGGTGACAGGGTAAGACTCTGTCTCAAAAAAAAAAAAAAAGATCAGAAAAGAAATGTCCCTGACTAAATGTCTTCTTGGAGCATTTAGTCCCCTGAGGAGTCGTGTGCTCAGTGGGTGATTCTCCATGTCTTCTTGGAGCAGATGTTAGCATGAAGGAGAAAATACTAGGAAGAACGAAACATACTGGTGTTTCCAAATATGTGAAAGATGTCTTGTCAAAAAGTGACTTGTTTTATTCTTTGAAATTTAGGAAGGCAAAGAGACAGTGAGGAAGGAGTCCTGTGCAGCAGCAGGTTCATCATGAAAGAGGAAATCAAACGGGCATCTTGAGAGGAACTGAGTTCCTCCTGCTTCAAAGGGTCAAGCAAAAGCTGGATGGCCGGGCACGGTGGCTTATGCCTGTAATCCCAGCACTTTGGGAGGCCGAGGTAGACGGATCAGCTGAGGTCAGGGGTTCGAGACTATCCTGGTCAACCTAGTGAAACCCCATCACTACTAAAAATACAAGAATTAGCCAGGCATGGTGGCCGGGCGCCTGTTAGGAGGTTGTGGCAGGAGAATCACTTGAACCCAGGAGACAGAGATTGCAGTGAGCAGAGATTGCGCTACTGTACTCCAGCCTAGGTGACAACTTGAGACTCTTTCTCAAAAAAACAAACAACAACAAAAAAGCTATCTCGCCCCAGGAGAGCCCCTGTAAGGGGTTCATTCTGGGGAGAAAAGTGTAACCTGGGATTTTCCAAGTTCCTTCTGATTCCAACATTCTAATTATCAAATAAAAGTGCACTTATAGACATGGAAATAACACTAGCTTAACCATTAGATTTAAAATTAATGTTCATCAGTGCTTTCGGTTTGAGTATTTTATCAAGATATAATGATACCAGTTCGTGGATGATGTGATGTCTTTACTTCAAACAAAAAAAGTTAATAATAAAAAATCTATTGAAACTGGGGCCACAAAAGCTCACTCAATATTTATCTTTGGTTTAGTCAATATATCAAGTTATATCAGTCATAAACTTTAGTATATATCCTTTAAACACCAAGCTGGATCCAGAAAGGTACTCAATAATAAGTTTTATGTAAAATAGGTTATTTCAATAATGACTTGATAGTTTTTGGTCAAATGCTGTTCAACTAATTTCAAAGAAGATGCAAATTAAAAGTTAACTGAGGCTACAATTTGTTTATTCCTTCTAATGCATTTGTTTAATTACTTCTAAATAGCTCAAGAGGACCATTTCTCAAGTATTTTGCTATTATTACTATTATTATTATTGATAAATTTATAACTCACCTTTCTAGAGCTTTTTGTATTTTTTTCAAAACATGTTGACATATATCAGGTGCTTTTAATTCTTACAATATGCCTGGGAGTTAGGCAATGTGGTAGAGCTTGCTGGTTTTCCTAAATGATCTGTTCCCTTCTGATTTCAACATAATAGAATCATCCACTGAGCACACAACTCCTCAGGGGACAATTATTTGCAGACTCCTTTTGACCATGTGACTGAGTTTTGCCCAAGGGACAGTGATAGGTGCAGCTTCTATGTCAGGCACTTGAGAGGCCACCTTTTCCCTCTTCCTCTTTTTCCTTGTCCACTGCATGAAATTGGGATATTATTTGCTCTGGAAATCAACAAAGGTCACATACATATCTGCCTAGGGTCACATACATATCTGCCTAAGAAAATCGTCACTGTTCTTCCTCACTTTTAACTCCTTCCCAGATACTGTGTGAGAGCAGACTACAAGTGCAATATTCAATTTACAAGAAAGAAAATAGACACGTTGAAACCAGAAACATTTATTTTACCTCTCCACATATGCCTTTATTAAAAATTGTATTTCTTTCCTCTGTGCCAAGCACTGAGATAAGCACTGTAAATTTTTAAACAAATATGATAGGTAGGCTGTGCTCTTAGAGAGCCACAACTGAGTAAATGACCCATTCTACCTGTGGTTATTGCAAAATGAAAATATTTGAGTCAAGTCTCTGAAGGGTAAATAAGAGTTTAGCCCAAGATAAAGAGGGGAAAAAGACATCCTTCGGATTATCTCCGTACTCAGAATATATCAAAATAGGGCATATAAAAGGCACATTCTGCTTATCTGTTTAAATATAGATTTCAAGTATAACTTTGCATTTCTGGAGAAAATGTGGATCTCGGACAATTCAATAAGGTGTGTGTTTTTACTCACCTATTATTTCTCATCCTCCCAATAAGCATGTATTCTATTCTCCTCCTACACCTAAAATTTCCTTTATGCCTTAAAAAGATAACTTTCATCGAAAGAAATACATCTTTTGCACAAATTAATTATAATAAAATTACAGTTTAGAGCAATGATATTTTTGAGAATATAAGATAATTCAGAAGGCTTCTACATGCAAAAGCCATAACCGACTGCATATTCAGCTGGCACAATTGAATGCTCATTCATTTTGCACCTAAGAAGTGCACATTGATGTTATTTGAATGCTTAGTAGTTTACAGTTTCCTTCTTTTCTTCAACTCAAAATAATTGGCATTGTTAAAACATTGCTATGATTTTGAAATTATTTAATTAATTTTTTTCCTATTTTAAAATTGTTTTCTTAGACTTGACTGTAACCTTCAAAAACCAATGCATTCAAAAAGGAGTGATTCAAGCTGTTTGGGAGATATTTTAACTATTTCTGACTAAATGCACAATTGAATTCAATAGTATTTTTAAATTTATATTGACTTTCAATCCAGTTGATTATTCTAGTTATGTACAAAATACATTTTTTTTGAGATAGAATTTCACTCTTATTGCCCAGACTGGAGTGCAGTGACGCGATCTTGGCTCACTGCAACCTCCACCTCCCGGGTTCAAGGGATTCTCCTGCCTCAGTCACCTTAGTAGCTAGGATTACAGTGCCCGCCACCATGCCTGGCTAATTTTTTGTATTTTTAGTAGAGATGGGGTGTCACCATGTTGGCCAGGCTGGTCTTGAACTCCTGACCTCAGGTGATCCACCTGCCTCAGCCTCTCAAAGTGCTGGGATTACAGGTGTGAGCCACTGTGTCCTGCTCCAAATACATTTTAATGAAAGGAAAACTTGTAAAGTGTTTCTCAAAAGTGCATAGTATATGTAATTTTAGCATATATACAGTAGACAAATTGCTCCAAATAATTATTTGGGGAATAAAAATTCAACCAGCTAACAAGGCCCCTTCCAATATATATTCCTAAAGTTAACTGTGAGACTTCACCACCTGCTGTTATTCTGAAAACTTCTTCATAATGCTGCATGGTGACTACAGATAGTTTTTAACTGGACATTTTCCAGTGAAATCATACATTTGATGATTAACCTTAAATTTTCACTGCAGATATCAGAGTGTGCCACATTATATTTACTAATTTTTTTGTTTGATTAGGATTTGGTATTCGCTGTTCCACTGGAAAGTGGCTAGAAAGACTGACAAGGAGAGAAAATTCTAGTAGCATGAGTTTATAAAGGTGAAATTAGGCTATTCAGTAAACCAGAAGCCACCTACTGAGCACCAAGAGAGGGCAAGATGCCATTTTCAGAGATACAGATGAAGTGAACAGGGTTTCCTCACTTAAGGAATTGCCCAGCTAGTGAAGGGGTAAAAAGGAGACAGATGGTTACATAAAGGGAAGAGTGTAGTAGGAGGAATCTGAGCCAAGCAAAGTCCTGTGCGGGATGCCATAGAAGGAAAAGATGGCATTCAGACCTGGGGTCCCAACGGAGCCTGTGAGCTGGTTCTGGAAGAACAGGCGGGATTTAAACAAGCAAGGACTCTGTCTTGTTCACAGGTAGTGTCACCCTGGAGAGCATCCATCATGGCACACTGCAGGGGGCAAGGCAGAAGCAAACACCCCAGCTGTGAGGCTCTTCCCACTACCTAGGCAAGCTTGGATGGTGACTAGCACCTCCGCTGTAGCCATAGATAAAGGGAGAAGTGGTTTGACTCTTGACACATTCTGAAGGTAGGTAGAGCTGTAGGATTTGTTAGATAAGAAACAAGATATGAAAAAGGGGAGTCGTTAAGATTTGGGGTCCAAGGACTGGAAGAGTAAAGTCACTATAATAGAGATGGGGAAGCAGGAGTTTGGTTTGGGATGTGTTCAATGTGGCATGACCATTAGACATCCACGTGGAGAAGGGAGTTGTCTATGTAAGTCTGATGCTCAGGGAAACCTGGGTGGAGACTCAAAATCTCCAGTCATCAAGATGCAGGGGTATTCAAAGGGATGGCCTGGAGTGAATCTAGACAGAGCCCTGGGCCCTCCACTATTTACAGGCAAAGTAAGTAGGAACAAGCAAAGCAGACTAACAGGGAATCCCCAGAAACTGAGAGGAAAGGCAAGGGAGAGCCAGAACCTGCAAGCCAAGTTGAAGAAGGGTTCAAGAGAGAAGTGATGGCTTCAACAAACGCTGCAGACAGATCAGCTGAGACCTGCACACTAATGCTAATATTCAACGACGCCCAGATCAATATCTCCTAGCCCTACTTCCTTATGTGAAAGAAGTTTTCCTTTTCACGGGTCCCTTGCACAAATGTTTGCAAGAATCTCAGGCGGTAAGGGGAGTCGAAGGTGGGGAATGGAAACACGTGTATTTCCAACTTGGTTCTAATCCTCTTAGACCCATATACAGAACAAAGACTCAGAGGAATTGTTGGGGCTGAACTCCCCAACTACAGGCCCTACTGCTAATTTCAGGGGACATCAAGAACTTTCTTTCAAGAACTGTGAAGGCTCAGCAGTAGGTCTTCAAGTCAGAGAGAAAAGGTGTGTCCTCCTGGATTACACTCAAATGAGCAAAGCAGCCTGAGCTCCAAGCTTTCTGTAGGAGTCTCTCTCTCTCTCTCTCTCTTTTTTTTTCTCTCTCTCTCTCCTCTTTCTCTCTCTCTTCTCTTTCCCCCTGTCTGTCTCTGTCCCTGTCTCTCTCACACACACAAACACACACACACACACCACCACCACCACCACCACCTTTTTTGCCAAGGCTTACTCCAGTACGAGGAACGCACAAAGAACACTAAGGCCTCCATTCCGAGCAGGGCCCCCATTATTAGTCCTGCTCCTTGTTTGTTCTGCCTCCTGTCCTCCAGGCCATCAATGATTCTTTACTCTCTAGGGAGCCCAAGCTTCCCATCATCCCAGGGGATCCCCTTAGCCCATTTGTAAATTAGTGGAAGCAAGAGAGGGAATGAGGGAAGGGTGCTAGCCAGTCTTTATCCCTCACCAACATCAGATCCTGGAACACAATTAGCCCCTATATCTGTGCAGCAGCAATATGTAAGCCCCAGCTACTATGCCCTGGTTATCAAAATCTGCAGAATATGTTCTACCTTTTTCAGGTAAGCTCAAACTTTTCTATCCCCGCTTTCCCCCACCCCCATACACACACCAAGAAAGGTCATTGAAAACAGAATGAAAGTATCTCATACAGGAAAATTAATTCAAGATACTTTCTTTGATAATACTCACTTCTAAATAAGATACAAGAATGACTAAACACCAAACTCAAAGAAATTTGAAAGCAAAATTAATGTTTTACACCAACTAACTGTTTCTTTGCAGCATCAGCAAAATCAAGCATTCACCTGTTACTAATTTCTTCTAAATACAAAGTCCACTGCATTTCTAGGAAGGACAGTTAGTGTTTGGCAAATTTTTAGTGTAAGCATTGAAAAATATAACTGAGAAGTTAATCAGAGGGCCGTGAGTGGCCACAACGATCTAAAGAACGTTGATTATTTAAAATGTCAGAGCTCCAGAGAGCACGCAATTCTTTATCTTATAATAAAATGATCCTATAAGTCACTGTAATAACAATTGACTACTTTTGTTTCACGAGTTTATCCTAGGGACTCTAAAAATACAACTTGTAGGATTTAAATCTAAAGTAAAGATTTTGGGGGCATGATCTATTAGATCCTCCAGCTGATCCATTTATCTCTTATTTGCTTCCAGTATGAACTGATAACTTGCTTATGTTTTCCTCAAAAAATGAGACAGTTCTTCCCATAGTTTTTCTATCACCAACTATAAACTGGCGGTCTTTAGGATTTTTCAATTCCTTAAAATGATTGAAAAAGTGTAAGAATCACTGCTTTAAAGCACCTTTATGAAAAGACATACCTGAGTGTGAAATCACAAAAATCACAAGGTGTTTTCCAAACAAATTCAACTTCTTTTATGACCAGAAGCGGCAAACAGGTTTTGTGGAACTGCCATAAAATCTCATTTAGCCATTATGACAACAGTACCAGCAGCTCAGGGCACTAAGTCACCTTAATAACCCAGTACTGCTCTGCCCATATTATCTATGGTTTTAATTAAACATGTTTAGAAATGATTTTCATACTGACTTTGTTCAGAATATGTGGCTGAATTCTAAATTTAAAAATACATCTTCCAGTAGGCACACAAGTCATCAAAATTGGGTACCAAAAGTTGTACATTTAAACACTTTTATTAAAATGTTTATACATGTACATAAAATATTTTATTGTGATACAAAACTCTGCACAAAGTGTACTAATGACTGACACGGTTATAAATGAATCCCCAAAACAATGGTACCTAAATTTGAACACTAAGGAGAAAAATAGGAGGAAGAAATATTTGAGACAACTTTATCATGGCATATCAACATTTCCTGCTGTCAAAATTAATAAAATCTTTTGCACACGGGTGTTGCAATTAATTTTATCAGGCTAAAAGTGTCATAAGTGAGGAACCCTTTCAACTGTAGAGAGCACTGTGGAAATATAGATGTGGTAGAACACAATTTCTATCACCCTGCAGTTGTTTCTGTGTTTCTGTGACTAGCTTTGTTTGAGATTGTATAAAGTGGTCTTCACACCCCTGGTGATTAAGATCGGGGGGATGCAGTTCCCTACCCCACCACAGAAGGGACCTCCAAACACAGTTTCAATCTGACTCTCAGAGGTGTTGTGGTTTCCACACTTTCACAACAGTGTGAATCTGTACCACAAGCAAGACAGATGTTATTGGATTAACACTGAACTTGTGACATCTCCACAGGGAGTAATGCTATCCATCTGGCTTAAGAAAAAACTGCTTATCCTCTCCCTGTAGTTACCACTAGCAAATCCTCCCTGCCCTCACCTCTAGGAATTCCTCTACACCCAGAGAAATGAGTTTCCTTTCCTCACTGGGGAAACTGATCCCCACTTTCTTTCCACAGATGGACTCCAAGGGGCACTCACTCGTGTGCCCCCTGAGGGATTTCTTTCCTAATTCCATGCCTTGCAAGGGAAGCCGTAACTGCTCAGTTTCTCCCTGGTGACCACACACACGTGTCCAAGTGAAGCCTGGTCTTGGGGAGACTCAGTTCCCCCACTTCCCTCTGACCCCTCCAGAGGCCCTCTGACCCCTCCAGAGGCCCTCTGTCTCCCTTGCGTGGCCCTCCGCCTGGGCCCTCGCACTCACCAGGAGGAGGTTGTGCGCCACCAGGTACCCAAGCCGCGGGCTGCCCCGGATTCCGGGGGCCAGGCGCCCAGTGGCGTAGCCGTGCCAGGCCACCACGTAGGGGTTGTCGATGGTGATCCAGTACTTGACCTGGCCGCCGAAGTGGCGGAAGCAGAGCTCCGCGTAATCCCTGAAGTGGTCAGTGAGGGCACGGTTGGCCCAGCCGCCGTAGGCGTCCTGCAGGTGCTGGGGCAGGTCCCAGTGGTACAGGGTGACCACCGGCTGCACGCCCAGTTCCCGCAGCCGCTCCAGCAGGCGCCGGTAGTAACGCAGCCCCTCGCGGTTGGGGGCGCCCGCGCTGCCATTGGGGAACACCCGCGCCCACGAGATGGAGAAGCGGTAGTGGGTGACCCCGAGCTCGCGCAGCGCCTCCGTGTCGCGGAAGACGTTGTTGTAGCCGTCGCTGGCCACGTCCCCAGTGGCGGGCGGGAGCGGCGGCTGGGCGCCCGACGACGACAGATTGGCGACCCGGGGTCCTCCCGGGGGCGTCAGGGGGTTGTGGGTGAACGTGTCCCAGATGGACGCACCCTTGCCGTGCTGCCGCCAGCCGCCCTCGGTCTGGTAGGCGGCGCTGCCCACCGCCCAGAAAAAGCCGTCGGGGAAGGTGTCCTGGAGGACGCCCGCGGTCTCGGGGGAGGGAGGGCGCGAGAAGCGGACCCAAGTCTGCGTGCCGTCGCCGGGCTCCGCGCGCAGGCGGCAGGCGCCCAGGACCAGCAGCAGCAGCAGCAGCGACAGCAGCAGCGGCGGCGGCGGCGGCCGCGGGCGGCGCGGCGGGGCGCTGGCGGGCATGCTGCGCGGGTGCCGGGCGCCTGGGCCCTGCGCCGCGCCCCTTTATGCCAGCGCCCTGCCGCTCCCGCCCGCCCCCCGCCGGCGCGCCCACCCCCGCTCCCCGGCGGGCTCCGCTGGCAATAATTACCTGCGAGCTGGGCCTGCCTCCGCCCTGGCACGGGGGTGGGGGGCAGAGGGCGAGGGGTCCCCGGGAGGGGCGCGGCCGGCGTCGCTGGCGGACGTCGGGGAAAGGCACCTGTTCCTCCGGGCTCCCAGGAGCGACGCAGGACGTTTCGGGGACGCTCAGTTTCATTCTCTTTGCCAGAGCGCGCCCTCCGAGAGCAGCCCTGAAGCGGCTTCCTCGGGGAGGAAAGGTGCTGACCCACTTTCCGGGACTTGGGCGAGGAATCCTGCCCGGCCCTGGCGGAGCGCGCAGGTGGGGAAGCACCTGCTCTCACTTTTTTCCCACTCAGAGCCCCAGAGAAGCTCCGGCTGGACATTGCTGGAGCTGATTAGGAACGGGCCGAAATCCTAGAAGGACGGCCAGGTGGGACAGCCGAGGCGGAACTTGGCTGTGTGCTGAGAGAAGGGGATTTCCCCTTAGGTGAGATGCTCGTCCGGAGACGCACCCACCCGCGCCCCTCCTTCGAGGAAGACAAAGTGGATGTATGCGTTGCGTTGGGACTGAGGCTTTACTCTCCCTTCTACTGTTACCTTTTAATCATTTCAAACCAGCACTCGGTCTTTGACTAGATCTCTCAGAATTCCCTGGTGAACTTCAAATCACAGTTTTGATTGTTCTTCTGAAAAAAACACCAGGTTTCCAATTTTGAGTAAATCTCATTCACCTTTATTATCCTTTGGCATCTGTTTTAGCCTTCCGCTCTGACTTAGCAGGTAATCTGTGCAAAGTTGTAGGAACAGCCCTGCTCTGGAGCCAGAAGTCCCTGGGTCCCACATCTGCCATCTGAGCTGTGGAGGGAAAGGGGAGGGGGGATTTCGCCGGAACACCAATTCCCATCCCCTACAACACAATAGAGCCATGACGTTTTTCCTGTTGCCAAAGAGCCCTTTCGACAGAAATTGCAGAGCCACATTGTCCATTTGGATGTGGGTAGATAGGATTGTGAATACCCGAGATACAGTTGGTGGAGACGGAGAAGGTCTGGGCTCCACCTTTGAGATTTGGGACAGGAAACTTCTCTAAACCTAAATTTCCTAAGTCTGTAAAACAAGAATGTCCTTCCTGTCTGCCATGCTGCCTCAGAGGCTTGTGAAGTCCAATGAAAAACTGATCAAAGGTGACTCAAAGATAGAAAACCCAGACGAGTGAAAGATCTTGCTAACATTCCTGCCTCCTTATCCAGTAAGTTGTGCCTCAGTTTCCTCATCCCTACACGTGTGTTGAATGACTAAGATCCTCACAGAGGTTCATCCATTCTCCCCCAGTGATCTATCTTCCTTGCACTATTTCATACAAGTTTAAAGTCAATAAAGTTCTACATGTTGCAGATGAAGGTACTTTTATTAATGCCTCTGAAATATAAGCACAAAATTATTCCAGTGTTTTATTAAATATTCCCAACTGCAGCTAGCATATATTATCATGATTAGTAAGATTAAGTCTTCAGACTGAAACAGACTTACTGCCATTCTGTTAAATGTAGCATTTGCATTTTTCCAATAAATACAAAATAGCAAACCATGACACTGTAGCAATTTTTTAAAATTACAGCACACAACTTCATGTCACACACTCTTCCAGCTAAATTTAAAAAGCTACATCTACATGGAGTGTCACATTGCCATTCTAGAACCGAAGATTGGAGTGTTTTTTGGGTTGTAGCTTGTTAAGTTTCAATTAGAAATGCTTCATGGGTCTCATGGAAAATCGCTTAGGCAAAGTATTCATTTATTGACGTATGGTCTGTTTGCTCAAGGCAGATTTTATCTATTGCTATTTTTATTTGACCAACAGCATTTTTTTTTAACTTTAAAGCAGTGATTTAAAAGCAGGACCAAGTTAACTAAATGCTTCAGGTTGAAATTCATCTATCACATAGCCACATGCATCTCAAAGCTTTAAGCATTCACAGAGATGTTCCCAGATGATTGCTCATTTAACCCAACAATAAAGATTGCATTATGATTAAACTTTATTTCCAGAACTTTCTGTTTTGTTCATGGTTATTAAGTTCTGGGTTCCACAAGTGACTGCTAGTGCTGCTTCTTTTTTATTTTTCTTTTCGAGATGGAGTCTCACTCTGTCACCCAGGCTGGAGTGCAGTGGCCTGATCTCTGCTCATTGTAAACTCCACCTCCTGGTTCAAGGATTCTCCTGTCTCCCCTCCAAGTAGCTGGAATTATAGGGGCGTGCCACCACACCCTGCTAATTTTGTATTTTTAGGGGTTTTGCCATGTTGGCCAGGCTGGTTTTGAACTCCTGACCTCAGGTGATCCACCCACCTCAGCCTCCCAAAGTGCTGGGATTACAGGTGTGAGCCACCATGCCCAGCCTAGTGCTGCTTCTTATTTATTTTAGCTTTATTTTGGTTTTTATTTTTTACAACCACCTTCAAACATCTGAAACATGGGTTTCAAATGCAAATAAGAGATTAATTATTTGCTGTGCTTTGAATATGAAGGTGAAGTTATTGATACATCAAAGAAAAAGACATTTTAAATTTACTTACTGGGCTTTGATTTTGGTGACAATTTCAACACTAAAAGTGGTCAAAAATCTGATCATCTTTTCCTCCATTCTCCACATTTCTTCATCCAGTGCCTTCGCACCTGTTCTCCTTCCTATCCTGTTCCCAGGACTATGGGAGCCTTTTAACATCAATGGAGCAGAAGGAGGTGCACTGATTCCCAGCGCCCGAACACAACACCAATCTCACAAGCCCTCAGGTCACCGATCACAGGCATTCACCTTCTACAGGCAGGTTTTTATTTCACTGAGCTACAACTATGGACCAGGCAACGATGAGCTACGTGGAGACTTCAAAACATAGAGGATAACCTCTACCCTCAAAGACAACATTGAATTGAAGAAAGGATAAAGAAAGATGAAAATAAATAAGGTGTTTATGTTGTTTTAATAAACGACTCATAGAATAATTGTTAGAGAAATTCAGGGGAAAAAGAAATTACCCTACTTTGAGTTGGCTGGAAAACTTTCACAGAGAAAATATGACAATATCTGAGGTTTAAAGAGTAAAACATGCACAAAGACATGGAGGGAAGGAATCAAGAGGTACAAAGCACTGAAGAAAATAAAATGTTCACAGTGTATTTGTGGTGAAAAGAAAGGGTTTTTGTGTGCAAGGAAATAATGGACCCAGCACCTAGAATCATACTGAGCACAAAACAAATATTTGTTTAATGAGTAAATGAAAATAGAGTTTCCTTTGTCCAGTTAACAAAATAGACAAGTATTCCCTGCCCTCCTCTTTTTTAAATTAATTAATTTTTAACTGACAAAAAATTATGTATATTTTCATGTACGGTATGTTGTCTTAAAGTATGTACAGATTTGTGGTGTGGCTAAATTGAGCTAATAAACATATGTATTACCTCACATACTTATCTTTTCTGTGGTAAGAATACTTAAAATCTGGCCAAGCACAGTGGCTCATGTCTGTAATCCCAGCAATTTAGGAGGCCAAGGCAGGTGGATCACCTTAGGTCAGGATTTTGAGACCAGTCAGGCCAACATGGCAAAACCCCCATCTCTACTAAAAATACAAAAATTAGTCAATGTGGTGGTGGGCACCTGTAATCCCATCTACTCGAGAGAGGCTGAGGCAGGAGAATCACTTGAACCCAGAAGGCGGAGGTTGCAGTAAGCCAAGATTGCACCACTGCACTCCAGCTTGGGTGGCAGAGTGAGACTCCATCTCAAAAATAATAATAATACTTAAAATCTACTCTCTTAGCGATTTCAAAAATACAATATATTGTTATTAACTACAGTCACCATGTGGCACCATAGATCTCTTGACTTATTCCTCCATCTGACTGAAATTTTGCATCCTTCAAGCAATATCTCCCCACCCCTACACACCCCCATCTCATCTTTCGGTAACCATCATTCTCCTCTCTGCTTTGATGAGTTCAATGTTTTCGGACTTCACACATAACTGAGATAGTGCAGTATTTGTCTTTCTGTACCTGGCTTATTTCACTTAATGTAATGTTCTCCAGGTTCATCCATGTCATCACAAATAACAGAAGTTCCTTTTTTTTTGTAAGACTCACTAGTATTCCATGGTGGATATATACCACATTTTCTTTATCCATGTGTTTGTTCATGGATACTCAGATTGAATCATTATCTTGGCTATTGCAAATACAGTAAACATGGCAGTGCACGTATTCCTTCGACATACTGATTTCATTTCCTTTGGATATATGCCATAATAGGAATGCTGAGTCATATGGTGATATTTTATTTTATTTTATTTTATTTTATTTTATTTTATTTTATTTTAGAGACATGGTTTTACTCTGTCCTCCAGGTGGGGAAGTGCAATGGCAAAATCTAGACTCACTGCAGCCTCAAGTCCCTGGGGTCAAGCAATCCTCCCACCTCAGTCTCCCAAATAGCTCGGACTACAGGCATGTACCACCATGCCTGGCTAATTTTTCTAATTTTTGTAGAGATAGGGTTTTGCCATGTTGCCTAGGCTAGTCTAAAACCCCTGGGTTCAAGCAATCTGTTTGCCTCAACCTCCCAAAGTGCCAGGATTACAAGCATGAGCCACCATGCTCAGCCATGGTGGTTCTATTTTTATATTTTAGGATGAACCTCTATATTGTTTTTCATAATGGCTGTATTAATTTCCATTCCTACCAATGGCATACAAGGGTTTTCTTTTTTCTCTATCTTGACAACACTCGTTATCTTTCATCTTTTTATAATAGCCATTGTAACTAGGATGAAGTGATATCTCATTGTGGTTTTAATATGCATTTCTCTGATGATTAGTGTTGTTGAGCATTTTTTTCATAGATTTGGCCATTTGTATATCTCCTTTTGAGAAATGTCTACTCAGATCCTTTGCCCATTCTTTAATTGGGTTACTTGCTTTCTTGCTTTTGAGCTGTTTGAGTTGCTTATATATTTTAGACATTAACCCCGTATCAGGTGTAGGTTTGCAATTCTGTATGCTGTCTCTTCAATCTATTGATTGTTTCCTCAGCTGTGCTTTTCCTCCTCTTCTACCCATTTCCCTACTCATTACTCTGCTCCAGCCACACTGGCCTCCTAGTTGTCCTTGGAACAAGCCAAACTTTCTCCCAGCTTTAGCAGCTTTGATTTTCCCTGCCCCATCTCTGGAATGCTCTTCATGGAACCACCTCCCTCTCCTCAGTCAGCTCCCAGAACAAAAAGCATATATCCTTGACCTTCTCTGATCTCTGTGTCCAAAGTAATTACCCCAGTCCTTCTCAACTACAGTACTCTGTTTTAGTTTTCTCACAGACCTTATGGCTGTCTCAAATAATCTTGTTCATGTACTTGCTTATTTCCTTTATCCCCATAAGAATATAAACTCCATAACAATGGATATATGACTTTTTCTTTGAGATATCTCCAGTACCTACAAGATAGTACCCATCCACTGTAGGTGCTCCATACATATTTATGGAATGAATGAATGGATGAGTGAACCCATTGGTAAGGGTTGGATTGCCCTTCCTCAGAGCCAAAACAAAATGTTGAGGATTCTAAAGCCACAACCTGGCTTTGCCTGTGCTTGATTAATAATGTCTGCCCTAAGCACAGAAAGGGAAAGTGGTCACAACAGCACCGTATTTGACATCCTACACGGGACTATGGTAGGCCATGGCCTGAGCCTACTCTACTGAAAAACCTCAGAAGGAACTGATGATACGACAATAAGCCGAACACAAAACTATGTTACTGTGGAACAGTTTACGTGCCAACATTCCCCACTTCTTCCGGTATACCTCTGACAACAGCCCAAAAGAATTAAGAAGGAAATGACATTAAAGTGCTGTACTTCTCTGATCTGGCAAATTCCTCATTCCACAGAGGTTTCCAGAACTACCAAATAACTGACACACCTTCATGAAGGAACAGGGAGCCATCAGGGAGCCGCGTCCACCCACTGGTATCCTCATTCTTTTTATGCGCAATGTGGAAGTGATTTACATTCCAAGATTTGAAGTCCAAACCTGTAAGAACCAAACTCAACTCAGGAGCCACTGAGTGTTTTTAAGCAGTAAAGTTACAATGGCAAATTGCAGTATGCCTCAACTTATTTTAAGACAGAGAAAATATTAATTAACCAATCTATTCACTTGGCAGTGACATGCAGGATTAACTAAAAGATAAGAAGCTAGAACCTGAAACACCACTTTGTAAGCCATTACAATGACCTACAATAACTCAGTGATAATGAGTTAAGAAAGGCTTTTGCCTAGCATGGTGAAAGTTGTAAAGAAAAGGAAGGGAAAGATATAAGGCGATTCAAAAAAAGGCTAATGGAACATGAGAGAGAAGAGAAGATGGAAGACTAAAAGATGATTTTAATGATTTGAGCTTATTCAAAAATAAAAATAAGACCATAGATATATTTAAGTACATTCACAAGTATAACTAATTTGAGCAAAAGATAAATTCAATGTTAAATAGTTGAATTTGAAGTGTCACTTAAAGATATAAGTGAAGATATTAACCATATAATGCAACTAAAGAACTGAAGCCGGGAGGCAGTTACAGCCCGGAGATTTGGACCATAAATGTTGATACGAGGCCAGTGGATAAGATGAGGGTATTAAAAAAGAAAACAACTAAAAGCCAAGGGCTGAGCCTTGCCGTATGTCTCCATTGAGTAGGCTGGGTGGGGTAGAGGAGTCCAAACAAAGTGAACCCACAGAGGAGTTCCAGAAGTCCCAGGATAAAGTGTTTTTCAAACTTAAGAGATAATAATTTTTAAAAGGGAAGATGATGAAACTTGTTGAAAAAAGACAACTGAACTAGAAATTAGTTCATTTGATGACTTTGGAGACAGATTTTTAATTGTAATGGGGACTAAAGCCAGATTACAATGTAAGTCATTAATGAGAGTCTGTGGATGGCAAGAAAACAAAGGCCACAAATGTACGCTTCTCGGAGAAGTTTGCCAGTGGAAGGCGTGAGAAAGAATGTCACTTGGGTTAGCAGAGTTCAGAGAAAATTTTTTCAAGATGGGGAACACTGCACATATTCCAAGGTTAAGGACAATGAGAATTGGGAGTTTCAAGGGAAAGATGAAGCAAAATAACCTAACTAGCACCAGCTGTGATCTAAAGTAGCTGATTGCAGACTTTTAGGGTCCCAAGATATTAAACCTGGAACCAATGAGAAGACCAGAAAAACAAGAGGATGCAGCTGGAATGCTGTCATGGTGCAGAAGGGAACATAAGCCAGTATATCAGGGATGGTGGACAAAAAGCCAGTAAAAAGGCAACAAAAAGGAGGTCCAAAAAGACATTAAGACAATTGAAAATAGTTTCTCAGGAAGATACAATTCTGCAGAGCTCCCTGGAGCTAAAGCAGACTGTGGAGTCACTACATTGAACTCTTGTTCCTTCTGCATCCTAGGAAATCTGACTGTTCCTGGGTGGTTGCATCTCTTCCAAGTGGAACAGGAAGCCAAGGACTTGGACCCTGCACCTGCCATCCCCTGTCATGTCCTCCTAAGTAATACTCCTGCCTCAGTAGCCTGACGCTGATTTGTACGTCAACTAACTATGTCCTGACACAAGGCTTCTGTCTAGAAGCTGGTAATTTGCTCATCAGGGACATGGAGCATTAAATTGCTGGAGTCAAGCTGTTTCTATTCCCTTCATCTCTCAAAAATTTCCCCAAACTCAATGAGGAGAATAACAGACACATCTATTTTCAATGAAACTGAGAAGGGTTAGCATATGGAAAGAAAGTCAATATGAGTTGCTGGTAAGTGAGTTAGCTGAGGGAGATATGAATGAGAAGCAAGATGATTTACCTGGCATCCCTCCAGAAAGAATCAAGATCTGAGATACTAAGACAAGAAAAGAGGATACGGAGGCCTTAAAAATATGAGTTGGGCAAAGTAAATACCCAAGTCCAGCTCCCTCCAGCCTCCAATAGGGAGAAAGAGAAATGCCAAATTCAAACTCACTAAAAGACTGAGAGCCAATCATAGGACTATAGAATGATTCCCATTTCCCACACCTTATCACTCCCCACCTAACCACCACATCAGTAGGGCTTCTGTATAATAACAGGGAAATACAGCTAATGCTTCAGATCCTATTTAAGAAGTCTCTAGGGAAGCCCAAAAACAATAGGAGAGACAAAATCAAGGACACTAAAGGAAACTTTAGCCTCTGATACCACAGCTATTATAAACAAACACAACCAAATGCCTAGCCAGATAAACATAAAGCCTCACACTAAAGGCTTGTCTACAGTGTTCCTTCTATCTGACACATCATGTCTAACCTTCAGCCAAAAATTACAAAGCATGCAAAATGGCCAAAAAAGAAAGAACTCAGTCTGAAGAGACAATGCAAGCATCAGAACAGACTCAAAAATATGTTGTTTTTTTTTTAATAGGTAAGCACTTCTCAGGGAGAGGGGGGACGTTGTGTGATAAAGGAATTATTATAATACACTACTTGGCTCATCTATGAATGAAATTTACATACTTATGCTTAATATGAATGTAATAGAGACTTGTTATTATAACTCTATTGGGCAGTTGCATAAACGATTCAAGAGAACATGATGTATGCCTTCTGTTTTAAAATGTAAAGGTGAAATGTCAAACGAATGAAAAAAGTAGCTAAAAGAGTTGAAAGGGTTAAAACCAAAGAATCAATTATTTTTGAATTAACTTTTCAATATTGTTTGACTTTTTAACTTGGGTGTAAGTTAAAGGAAGTACATGTCAATAAGTCTTAGTTCAAAGTGCAAAAGGATCATATCTTCCAATGAGAAATGAAGAGAGGTGGGAAGAACTACAGACAGATTCAGCAGCAGAGATGAAGGTATAAGCAAACACATTTTGAGGTGAGAGGCTGACAGGGGTTCAGGCAATGACGGGAAACTTAAAACTAATGATTTATATTTTCTTGTAGAATAAAATGTTAAATCAATTGCTGAAAATAAACAAGCTGGGTGAGTATGAAGAAAGCAAAAGAGCCTACAGTGAATTTCCCGAACGGTCAACAAAACCTTCTTGAAGCACCACTGAGCAGCAAAATTGAAGCCGTACGGCATACCTTGCTGAAGTAACTGTCTATATAAACCATATTTATTTCAGATACCTGATGCAATATTTCAGGTTGTCTACATGCTGCTGTTTAAAACCCACAATTTTGAAACCTATTTCTAACTTAGTCAACAAAACAGCTGTACTTTTCTTTCACATAATACAAAGGCAAATTTGCTGTTTCTTTGAATGCGGTCCATCTCTTTTGTTGATTAGGGACTAAGGTCAATGATTCAGAATTTGGATGGCCCAATTAGCATCCACTCAGCCCATTCTCACAGATTGTCACTCTTGCTGACCACAGGTTTAAAATTGGTGTCCTGAGTCATCAGGGCCACTGGTTGGAATAGCATGTGAGTTAATTAGTTGGAATGTATCACTAGCATAGAAAATAGCACAAAACATAGCCCTCTGCAAATGTGACTAATAAGACTTGGGTGTTAGGGTCTGAACCCCTGACCAAGTGTCAGCAGAGCTGCCTACAAATCCTCACCCCAATGGTATTGATATTGTGCCCGTGCCATTTTTGTCATCTCTCTCTAAAGCGAGATGCTGAAGATCTTATTTTTTCAGCAAGAACCTCTGATGTGGCCCAGCGTTTCCATCTTTATAGTTTCCTTCCTAACCTATGCATCTTATTGATTCTGGCTTGGTGAGGAGTTTCTTCTTCCTCTTGTCTGCTAATCCTCATCTCCTAAACCTTGGCCCTTCGTTCATTTCTCTCCTGGCACCCTTGTTCTGAGAGCTCAGCTACTCCTAGTTTCAGTTGTGAGAGTGATTCACACATTTAAATCTTTCCAGGCACAACCTCATCCCACATCCTCAGGACCCACCTGGTGTCTCTGCTGGGAAATTTCAAGGCTGCATCTCAAAGTCAACACATTTACATTGGCAAAGCACACCATCAAAGAATCAACATGAGATCAAACAGGAAAAGTATAAACATGAAAAATATTCGCGTCATTAGTGATAAAAGAAATGAAAATTGTGCAAAAGTAGTTCAGAAAATAGTGGAAAGAAGAATGAAGGAGGAGAGCACACCAATATAATCAAAGTAATCTATTCCTGAAATGAGAATAGTGAAAAAGCAGTAAAATATATTGGGATATACAAAAACAATCAAGATACATATGGTAATTTAGCATAAGCTAAAATGTGGGGAAAGGCTGATTTTTTTTAAGAACAGGATAATGATCATTCCTTCAGAAAAAAAGAGTTAAATTCCAAATTCACATCATAATAACAACATATTTCTAATAAGTAACAAAAATTTTTAAATTCATTAAGTTTTAGAAAAACAAAGGAGAATTTTGTTGTTGCTGCTGTACTTTAGGTTCTGGGGTACATGTGCAGATCATGCAGGATTGTTGTGTAGGTACGCACATGGCAATGTGGTTTGCTGCCTCCATACCCCCTTAATCTACATCTGGCATTTCTCCCCATGTTATCCCTCCCGACCTCCCCACCTGACCCCGCTGTCCTCCCTTGACCCCTTTCAACAGACCCCCATGTGTGATGCTCCCCTCCATGTGTTTTCATTGTTTGACACCCACCTATGAGTGAGAACATGTGGTGTTTGATTTTCTGTTCTTGTGTCAGTTTGCTGAGAATGATGGTTTCCAAATTCATCCATGACTCTACAAAGGACACGAACTCATTGTTTTTTATGGCTGCATAGTATTCCATGGTGTGTATGTGCCAAGTTTACCTTGTTTAGTCTATCATTGATGGCCACTTGGGTTAGTTCCAGGTCTTTGCTATCATAAACAGTGCCGCTATGAACATACGTGTGCATGTGTCTTTATATAGAACAATTTATAATCCTTTGGGTATATACCCAGTAACGGGATTGCTGGGTCAAATGGAATTTCTATTTCTAGATCCTTGAAGAAGCACCACACTGATATTTTTATAACCTTACAGTAAAGAAAGCCTTTCCCAACATGAAGCAAAGCCAGACAACATAAAGGAAAAGATGGACAAAGTTAACTGTAATTAAAGACACTGTTAATAGAATTAAACACAAGTGACAGACAGGGAAGAAAATATTTGTGCAGGTTTAGTATGTAAAACCTATAAAGAATTCCTGTAATTAAAAGATGAAAGACAATCCAGTCAGTGTGAAAATCATCAAAAGATATAAACAGGCATGTCACAAACAAAAATCAAAAATGTCTAGCAGACACAAGCAAAAAAGAGCTACCCAACTGATAAAGAATGAAAGAAACATTTTTACAGAGAAAGCATTTTTTATCTAAAAATGGAAAAAATTTAACATTTAGTGTTAGAGTACAGAAAAATGTGCCTTTATATACCAGTGGCGAAAATGTTAATCTGACAACTTTGGTGGAGAGAAATTTATCATTATCTGGAGATAAATTCACATGCACGTGAATTATGTGTCAGAAATCCTCCTTCAAGAACTCTCCTACAACAGTAGCAGCAAACGCCTAAGGATATTTGCACACAAATGCCCACTGCATCACTGTTTGTAATAACAAACAACAGGGAAATCTCCAATGTCTGTCCATAGGGGAAAATTCAATAAATAATGTTACAAGTTTAGATTTTCAAAAACAAATCTCTTAGTTGAAGATATAGGAAAAGTTTATCTCTGAGATATGGAAATTGAGGGGAGAATTTGCATCGTCTTCTTTTAATTTTTACTTTATAAACACTAACTCTTCACCTCTTACCCCTAAGGAGAAAAAGAAATAGAAAAATGTGGGCCAGATAATCACATTGGGATTAACTGAGTTTAGTGCCAGAGGGGGCAGATGTCAACAAAGACTGATGCTATCTGCATGGAAACAATCACTGGTCTCACTTTTATTTTCCAACTCTGTTTATCTCCCAGAGGAAGTATTTAGAGTAATATATAGGGAAATTCCAAACTGGAACCCATATTCCTACAAAGGCAACGTCAAAAAAGAAAAGAATAGAGCTGAGGAGTAGACACAAGTCGCAGAGCCAGGGAAGGAAGGGGACAGAGAAGCCGGGTTTAATAAACATCTCCAGTACACTTCCAGTCCCTCTCGGTAAGGATGGCATCCAGCACTTGGCGGCAACAAGTGGGAGTGGCTTCCTGTTCCTGGAAGCTCAGCCCCCATTGTATTTTGAAAAGCATCCCAACCATTCTATGAGAAACCTAATATCTGTTAATAAACAAATTCCTTTTCTGCTAGGGCAGCCAGGGTGGCTTCTTTCATTTGTGTCTAACAGTGACCAATGTACTAACCATATGGCTCTATCTAGCGTGGCACCCCAACTTAATGAAAAACAGCATCTTAGACCTAGAAGAAAACTCATGATCTGAACTCCCACCCATGTAGGAGTCTTCTCTAAATCCCTTATGCCTCTGCCTAAACATTTCCCATAACGGGGAAACCACTGCCTGGTGAAGAGTCCATACTATTGTTGGACAGTTACAGCAGACCAGTTATGATTCCTTCTATAGAATCTGCTTCATGATACCACCCACTAGAGGGTCTTAGCTCTGTCCCCGGGAGCCATGGTGAGCATCTAACTCAGAGGTGCATTTCATGTGGTTTGAAAGAAGCACATGCCAGTCCTTCACTCTGAAAAGTGCTCAGTGAATATTAGAAGAATATATAAATGAATGAGTGGCATCTCTCCTTAGATGCTGTAGCAACTACAATATGATCAAGCTTGTAATTGCACCTTCTTATAAAACCCATTCTTCCAATTCCCACTCCTCCAACTTATGAACCCTGAAGCACTGACACCCAGCCCTGCTCCCCAGGACTGCAAGGATCTAAGGCCTACACAGCACCCTTGGGGAAGGTTCCCCCTGGAGATGGTGTTAGTGGATATTAATGATCAGTGCTGAGAGGGTGATTTAGTGGCACAGCCTGTAAGGTGTTTTGAAATTTGAGACACGTGAAAAGCAGAGATAGGGAGTGCAGTGGGAGCTGTTATCAGCACATGCAGCACAGCAAGCCGACGGAAGCCCCATGGAGGGAGAGGTTACAAGGAACAGTGTAGGAGAGCTGACCTGGAGCTGTGCCATCAGATTGGGGTAGAGGGTGCTGTACAGCCCAAATCCTCTGGGGACAATTAGCCACTAGAATGCCAGGTGTGAAGACAGTCTGGCCTGAACTAGAACTAAATTTACAGCAAGCAGGACAAAGCCTGAAATTTATTTACTATTCCAACGGGTAGAAACAAAGGGTTTGTTCCTTCATTCATTCAACAAATATTTACTGATCACCTATTATAGTGAGCAGATTAATGCCCTATTATATCCCAAAAGATGTCCACCCTCTGGAATCTGTGGATATGGCAAAAGGGAGAAAGGGACTTTGCAGTTGTGACTGAGTTAAGAATCTGGAGAAGGGGAGATTGTTCTGCATTATTTGAGTGAGTCCAGGGTAATCACAGGGGTCCTTATAAAATAAAGAAAGGGGCAGAAGAGTCAGAGCTACAGACAAAGGTGTGATCACAGTAGCAGAGGTCACAGTGATGTGCCCCCATGAGCCAAGGAATACGAGCAGACTCAAAAGGTGGAAAAAGCAAGAGGACCACCTTTTCCCGAGAGCTTCAAGAAGAAACGCAGCCCTGCCCAGGGATTTTGACCCAGCAAAGCTGATATTCAGGTTTCCGACATCTAGAACTGTAAGATAATAGATTTGTGTTGTTTTGGACACGAAGTTCCTGGTAAATATTACAGTGCTTACAGGAAACTAATTATATCTGCTTTGTGACAGGCATAGTACTGAGCATTTGGCATGGAACAGCGAACAAAATAAACCAAGTCCCTACCCTCATGTCATTTACATTCTAGTGAAAAGGGGACAAAAATAAACAATGGACCTATTAAGTCGATTATTTACTATTTAATATGTTGGAGGTGATATGTGCTGAGGGGAAAGTGAAGCCAGGACAGACAGGACTGTTGAGGGCTAAGGGGGAGAAGGTGCAATTTGAACCAGGCAGCCAGCATGGGCTTCATTGAGAAGGGAGCGTTTCAGCAGAGACCTGAAGGAGGTGAGAGGGTGAACCATGAAGACAGAGGGGCAGCAGATACGTGGGGCCTCCATTCAGTTGCCTGACACCTTGAGGATGGGCAAGGAGGCTGTCGAGGCCAGAAGAGAATGCTGGAGGGCTATGCAGAGGAGTGCCCTGAGCTCAGGTCCTTTCTAATGGTTTCCTTTGTCTGCTCTGATGTAGGTGGGAGGTGGGGGTGGGGAACAGGGTAGTAGCCATGGAAGTGATTAAAGAGGCCCAATTCTGGCTCTGTTTGGAAAGTAGAACCAAAGGAGTTCCTGATACATTAGAGGTGGGGGCGAGAAAGAGGAGGGAAGGATGACTCCCAGTTCAACCAGGAGCATAGAGTTAAGCCGGAAAGTATAACAGAGAGCTGCTTGCTAACGTCTCACTTAAGAAGTCCAAGGTATTTCCACAACCATTAAACATGTAAATAACATAAGATACCTTTTTGCCATTCAAAAACACAAAAGATAACATTTTTGTCCTTATAGATAGCTTCCTTCTCACTGTGTCCTCACATGGCAGAGAGAGACAGAGACAGAGAGATAGATAGAGAGAGACAGACAGACAGACAGACAGAGAGCACACAAGAGAGAAATGGCTCTTTCCTGTGTCCTCTGATTAGGGCACCAATCCTATTATAAGGTTCCACTCTCAGACCTCACTACCTCCCAAATGCCCCACCTCCAAATAACATCATATTGAGGATTAGGGTTTCAACGTGTGAATTTGGAAGGTGGTGGCAGAGTCAGGAGGGGACACACAAACATTTAGTCCCCAGTAGGCCTTAAACTGGCAAAGTGTCAGTTACAGTTTAGAAGAAAAGATACTCTTATGCTGCTTATATTAACAACAGCAACAATCCAGGGATCTAAATAGCATCAAAGTTTATTTCTCACTCACACAGTGGTTCAGGGAAGGGCAACCCAAGGTTTGTGGCTCTGCCACCCCCAGCATGTGTTTCCAGTGCCCCTCCAGCTGTGGTCATTTCTCAGGCATCAACCAGGGGAAAGAGAATGGCCAAAGTAATCTCCCTAAGAGAAGGACCTAGAAGCAGCACACGTCCCTTCCTAAGCATTCGGCCAACCAACACAAAGTCATGTGGCCACACCTAGCTGTGAGAGTGGCTGGGAAATTAATCTGCAACTGGAGAAGCGAGGGCCCAGCTCAGTGCCCAGCTCCCCTTTCCTCCAGGTGGCAGATACACTTGGGGGTGCTATTACCTGAGGAAAGGGGGAGGATGGGTGTGGGAGAGTCGGCAGCCTCCCCAGGGACATTCCTGGGAGGACGGCTGGTACAGCCTATCTCAAGAGTAACTGGGCAATATGGATTGAAAATCTTCAAATATTAAATAGCAGTTTCATTTCTAATCAACCTAAAGAAATAATCATGTGGAAATGGCCTGTATCTTGACTGGTCCAGTGTCAGCATCTGGGTTGTGATGTACAGCAAGCGTGCAAGACATTACCATCAAAGAGGAACTGGGCAAAGGGAACAAGAGATCTCTCTTTTACCTCTTACAACTGCGTGTGTATCTATAATTACCTCAAAATCACAAGTTCGATTTTAAAAAGGGAAAGGATCGTGAATGTGAACATTTAGCTACAAAACTAGCTATTGCAAAAGAATTGAATGGAGAAAAACAACCAGAATAACCTAAATCTCCAACAAGGGAGGGTCAGTATAACAAATCATGCGCACGATAAACTACTCTCTGGTTGTTCAAAACGACATTGTGGTAGGCTAGGAATGACAAAGAAGAAGATTTACAGCATAGTGTTTTTTTAAAAAAGCAGATTATGCAACTTTAGGTAAAAAAAAAAATCCAATTTATGCTATAACACACACACGCACACACACACACCGGTACATACATAGTTAGAAGTATATATACCAAGATTTTTTATACCAAGATTCTACCTCTAATGATGTTTTGTCTAATTTCCCTGTATTTTGTAATGCAAGAACACATGATTTTGTGTTGCTTTTATGAATAAAAATGTTTTTCAAAAATAAAAAAATATTAAAATATTAATAAATTAAATATTTTGATATTAATGTTTAAAATTTTTTTAATTATCTAAAAATTAAACTCTTTAATACATTATTTAAATATATTAAAAATTATTAAAATATTTAAAAATTATTAAATTTGTCTCCAAATTTAGGTTTCCTGTTCATCTCCCTCTTTCTTACAGTGGTGTCAATATTCTCCCATTTCCAAGCCTAACACCAGGGCGCCATCTTTCATTCCTCTGCCCGCCTCCCCAGAACATGCAATGATGGGATCACGCCGGTTCTTTTCGCGAAACACCTCTTATATTTGTCCCTTCCTTCCTTGCACACCTCTATTCTTGGGTTCAAGCTCTCCAACTATTGCCAGAGCCTCCCACATGGCTTTCCTGCCTTCATTCTTGCCCCACTCCAGTCTGCTGGTGAACCCTCTGAAAACTTTTTTGTGATCTTGCTTGAAAAGGCCTTTAGGAACTTCCTTATATAAAGGCGAGAGTCTTTATCTTGGCATTGAAGCCCCTGTTCCATCTGGCCCAATCTGCTATCCCAAGGGTGAGGAGAGAAACAACTTCTCAGATATCTTCACTCCCAGCTCCACTGAGAAGTCTTCCCCAGCAGCAGAATGCCACTTCCTAGGTCATGGTTGGAGAATTAGCATCAGGATAACACTTTTACTTGTATACGACTCATTTAGTCACTTCTCCAAGGGCAGAAGTTGAGTTTCAAAAAATAAATGTATCTCGAAGCATAATAGCAAAATGTGATAGTAGGCACTCAAGCAGAGAAATGACAAGGAAAATATACAAGGAACATTAAAGGAAAGCAGAGGTAGGGGCCAGGCGTGGTGATTTACACCTGTAATCCCTACACATTGGGAGACCAAAGTGGGAGGATCACTTGAGGCCATGAGTTCAAGATCAGCCTGGCCAACATGGCAAAACCCCATCTTTATTAAAAATACAAAAATTAGCCAGGCATGGTGGCACATGCCTGTAATCCCAGCTACTTGGGAGGCTGAGAGAGGAGGATTGCTATAATCAAGGAAGCAGAGGCTGCAGTGAGCAGAGATTGCACCAGCGCACTTCAGCCTGGGTGACAGAGCGAGACTCTGTCTTGAAAAATAAAATTTAAAAATAGGAAAGCAGAGGTCGGGCAGGAGTCCTCCTTCTTTCTCATTGCCTCTTCCAGGCAGTGATTTCTCTATCTTCCCAGCAACCTCCAGGACTTTAAAGAATGGTAGAATCTGTTGCTCGCCCCCTTTGACAACTGTATAAACTCCTCCCCAGTCACTGAAGACTTTAGCACCTGGCATGGCCCTTACCTCTCCCACTACTTCTGTCACATCATGTGATGATCTCAGTAGTCATTCTGTCTCCAACTCTCTGACCCCTCAACTCATCTCTAATGATCCCGGCCTCCAACCTGCTTTTGCCACAGACTCCCATGTCATACCCTACACTTTGTCGTCAGTAGTAACTACATTGCTTCTAGAATCTCAGCTTCCAGTGTTCTACTATCTAATCACCACTGCCACTTTTTCATTGTATTTCCTCTAGCACTTCCCTGGAAACACTTCTGCAACCCCACTAGGACTAATAATCCCTTGACCCTCCTGCCATGCCACTGCCCATCAACCCAAGCCTGCTTATGACCTCGTTCTCTCCTTAAAAAGCTTAGATTCCCTTATCTACCACTAGAATCGCTCTGTTGCATTTATTCTCAATGAACTTACCCCTCTCCCTTCCAAATACTAGCCTGGCAAAACCCTAGTCCTGGCTAAATTCAGCTCTACCTACTCCTCTTCTACCCCCGAACAGCTGCCCAGGGCTAGAGACAACACCACCATGCCAATGGTCTCCCTTAAATTCACTACCACAAGCCACAGATGGGCCGTCAGCACAACCCAAGCCACCCTGCATGATTCCTGTGTCCTCTCTCCCACTCCCTAATTCACACCTTCTCTTTTCTCAAACTCCAATTCTTCCTCTCCCATCCCTGCTTTCGATGCTGACCTTGTTGCATACTTCATTGAGAAGACAAAAGTGGTTGGAAAATAAATTCCACAACCTGCCACCACAAATCTATTCACCTTCATGCAGCAGTGTTTCTGTAGTCTGCCTTTTATCTTAGGAAACTGCCCTGCCCCTATCTAGGGTCCACCCTCTTCTTGTGGCTGGATTCTCCATCCCATTTCCTCTTGGTAACCAAGAGCTCCCCTCTTGAAATGATCTGTCTCTCTGTTCCATCATCACTCTTTCCCTCTCTGCTGGAAGATCATTTCCATCAGTATACACACATACAAACTTGGGGGTGCTATGTGGGAGTGACACCACATCCCCTACATCACCTCCAACTGCTGCTCTCTTAGCAGTGAATCTCCTTGACAAAAGGATCTATGTTCTCTGTCTCCAATTCCTCTTTCCATTATTTTTCTCTATTACATTTAAAATATCTTTACATGCAATATTTGATTTGTAGAAAGGAATACAATTAACCCTTGAACAATGTAAGAACTAGGGACGCCAACCCCTCGTGCAGTCAAAAATTTACATTTAATTTTTAACTACCTAAAAACTGCTAATAGCCTGCTGTTGACTGGAAGCCTTGCTGGTGTGATAAACAGTGGTGGATTAACATGTATGTGGTACGTTGTATGTATTAAATGCTATATTTTTACGAGAAAGTAAACTAGAGAAAAGAAAATGTTATTAAGAAAACCATAAGGAATAGAAAATAGATTGACTATTCATGAAGTAGACATGGATCATCATAAAGGTCTTCATCCTCATCTTCATGTTGAGTAGGCTGAGAGGAGGAGGAAAAGGAGGTTGGGTTGCTGTCTCAGGGTGGTAGAGGCAGAAGAAAATTTGCATGTAAGTAGACCCATGTTGTTCAAGGGTCAACTGTATGTGAATTATATATGTAAGATGTAACATACACTAATCCAATGAATTCACGTGACCCTATCACCCAAACTAAGAACTGAAAGATTACCAAGGACTTCACTTTCCCCGATGAGTTTCTCCTGTACCTAATCAGGCCATCTCCCAAAGAGACAACCTCATTCTCTCTTGAAACCATACCAACCATGCTTTCAGTCAGCTTCCTAAAGTCACCTGTGGAGATCATGAATAATCTCTATGTTACTAAATCCAGTGGTTAATCTGAGTCTTCAATTAATCTCTCAGTAGCATTTAACATAGCTGACTGCTCTCTCCTTCTTTATGAGAAAACATATTTGAAGCCAAAAACCCTGAAATCATCATTGATTTTCTCCCCTTTGCATCCCTAATCCTCCAACCTATCAGCAAACCCTGTTGGCTCTACTTTCACCTTGCATTGCCGAATCTGATGGTGCTACCACACTCACCGCATCACCCTCCTCCAAGCTGCCCTTAGCTATGTTCTAGACTATGTAACCACCTCATGGATCTCTCTACTTCCATTCTGGCCCTTTGGTTCCTCAAGCAACAGCCACAATGATCCTTTAAAAACATCAAATTAATTATTGTCCTGTTCAGTATTTCCCCGTGGCTTTTCCTCATAAGAAATTCTGATCCCTACATGTGATCTGCAAGGTCCTACAAGATCTAGACCTTGCCATCCTCTTAGACTTCATCTCCTGTCATTCCTCTCTCATGCCATATGAGCCTCCAGAAGCTTTCTTAAGCAGATCAGGCATGCCTTTGACCCAGGTCATCTGTAGTTGCTGGCCCTCTGCCCAAAAATGCTCATCTGTAAATATCTACACAGATTGTTTCTTCACTACATTCAAGTCTTAAGTGTCACTGCAAAAGGAGTCCTTCCCTGACCACAAAACCTCAAATAGCATCCCTCACCTCATCACTATCTACCCACTTAAGGTGATTTGGTTTTCTTTGCCTTGTGTTATACCTGACATTATATTATACAGCAAGTCTGCAATAATGTCATTTATCTCAATGTTGTTTTGTAATAATGTTGATGAGAAAAACAAAAACATCGATTCCCAGTCAGGGCCACTGACTGTGTGAAGGTGGCATGTTCTCCCATATCTGCGTGCATTTTCTTTGGGTACTCTGGGTTCCTCCCACATCTCAAAGATGTTCCATGAGAGTAGTCACTGTGTCTAAATGGTTCATGTAAAGTGAGTGTGCCCTGCAATGGGACGGCATCCTGTCCAGGGCTGGGTCCTGTCTTGAACCCTGAGCTGCTAGGAAAGGCTTTGGCCACTGGTGACTCTGAAATGGAATAAGCAGGTTGGAAAATAAGTGAATAAACTGAAACTTGTCAAATAAAAATTCGTAGAGTCTACAACAATCGTACCAACGCACCACAGTAAACGGTGCAGTGCAAAAGTACTCCATGAGCCCACCAGATCTGTGATTACTTTTGAACTGTGTGGTGGCACAAGGTACTCCTCACAATTTTCAGTTTGCAAACATTTATTCCTTTATTTCATACGACCACTTCAACTGCCATCACACACTGATTCACTAAAAGTGAGGTAAATATCCTATTTGTGCTTGATAATCTTTTTTAACTGTATGTAAGGCTCGCATTCATTTCAGTGTGAAATATAGAAGCATTTTTATATCTATTTAGAAGTTCCTGATCAGAAATGTACTGTAGGAACTTAATTCTTGCTTACATCAATTAGCCTGTGGTAAAATTGGTTTCGATTTATGTCATCATTTCCCTTAAAGTAGAGGTTTTCAAGAACCTGTCAACAATGTTAAGTGAGGACTCAGTGTACTTCCGTTTGTTTCTCAGTGTTGTCCATCTCATCCTGGCAGAATCTAGCTTCCATGAGAGAGATTGAAATGCTCAATGCTGACTCCTGTCCCTTCGCCGGAGGTGGCTGCCACATAATAGGCACCTAAATATTTATAGAATGAATGACTTGGGAAACTGGAACAAATCTCTGTGCCAACACAACCAAAGATCCTGATGCCTACCCAAGTCCCACCTCTAACCGTCTCACCATATTTCTGAAAGTAGACCATCACTACTTGTGAGACACCAGTTTTCAAGGAAATATATACAAGATGTGGATAATTGTCACTGAGGGGTATAAAATTACATGTTCAAAGCAAGTCCTAATGGAATTAAGAGGATAGCACATAATAAGCTAAGAATACAGTATTGTGAGCTGCTGATGAAATAACGGCCTTTTGGTAGAGGAGGGGAGATGGGAAAGTTAATTGACAGGTACAAATATATATGGTTTGACAGAAGAAATAAGACCTAGTGTTAGATCAGTAGGGTGAATATAGTCTACAGCAATCTATTGCACATTTCAAAATAGCTAGAAGAAAAGAATTCAAATGGTTCTAACATAAAGAACAGATAAATATTTGGCCGGGCACGGTGGCTCATGCCTGTAATCCCAGCACTTTGGGAGGCCGACGTGGGCAGATCACCTGAAGTTAGGAGTTCAAAACCAGCCTGACCAACATGGTGAAACTCCATCTCTACCAAAAATACAAAAATTGGCTGGGCATAGTGGCAGACTCCTATAACCCCAGCTACTCAGGAGGCTGAGGCAGGAGAATTGCTTGAACCCAGGAGACAGAGGTTGCAGTGAGCCAAGACTGTGCCATTGCGCTCCAGCCTAGGCGACAAGATTGAAACTCCATCTCAAAAAAAAAAAAAAAAAAAAAAAAAAAAAAAAAAAAAAAAAAAAAAAAAAAAAAAAAAAAAAAAAAAAAAAAAAAAAAAAAAAAAAAAAAAAAAATATATATATATATATATATATATATTTAAGGTGGTGGATATCCCAAGTACACTGATTTGATCTTTACAAATTACATTAATATATTAAATTAACACATATACCCTGTAGTTATATGCATCTATTATGCATCCACTTAAAAATTCAGTTAAGTGGGGGAAAAGCAATGGCCTTTCATTCTGTGTCTGGGTTTTGTCTCTACAGGGCTTCACAGCTTTCTCATGAGAAGTTAGGGCAGTGATTGGAGAAGCGTTGCAAGGCAATCAATGGACCGCTGAGCTTCAGTCCAACCAAGCTCTGGCCAGACATGCCAGCAGTGTTCATGCGGGGGCCAAGAACCTAGACCTTGGTGCTAGACCTAGACTGAGAGGCTGCTGGGCCCCCTCTGAGAGGATCCTGGAAGATAGGGCATGTAAAAAACCCTTCTTTCCTTAAAAGTTCTGTTCATTTTCAAGAGAGTAAAATAGTTAAAAAAAAAAAATTCCAATGACTTCTTAAAATTATTTTTCAGAAACCTGATAAAAATGAGGAATACCTCAAGAAACTTAATACTGTATTTCCTCCATAATGGAATACTGGCAGGAAGTGAGAGCAGGGCATTGCACTGAGCAGACTTTCTCGACTGCTTTGGCCACAGCAGCTATTAGATCCTGTCGTTCTTGGTCTTTTGTCAGCTGCAGCCTCTCCTGGGTCATGTTGTACAACATGAGGAAGGGGGACTGCTTCCATTAGCTGACCTCTTGCTTTAGCTACAGAAGCCCCCTCAGAGAAAGCTTGGCCAACAGACCATGGTGGACTTCTCCTTTCTCTCCATTTGCCACCGGGATGGCCAAGTTGGTGGTAATGTCCTATCTTGTCCAGCAAGGGAGCTCCTTACAGTACTCCAATGCGTTCTGTGAGGACTAGAGAAGATGTTCACAAATCAGAAGCATGTGCAGCTTATCATCTTATGGAGAAAGCAAGCTATGTCCTCAACAAGACAGAAAACACAAGCAGGCTGCGTGTAGTGGCTCACACCTGAAATCCCAATACTTTGGGAGGCCAGGGTGGGAAGATCACATGAAGCCAGGAGTTTGTTACCAGCCTGGGTAACAAAGGGAGACCCCTATTTCTAACAAAAATTAAATTAAAAAATTAGCCTGGGGCAGGGTGTGGTGGCTCACGCCTGTAATCTCAGCACTTTGGAAGGCGTTGGCAGGCAGATCACGAGGTCAAGAGATTGAGACCATCCTGGTCAACATAGTGAAACCACGTCTCTACTAAAAATACAAAAATTAGCTGGGCATGGTAGTGTGCACCTGTAGCCCCAGCTACTCGGGAGGCTGAGGCAGGAGAATTGCTTGAACCCAGGAGGCGGAGGTTGCAGTGAGCTGAGATCGCACCACTGCACTCCAGCCTGGAGCCTGGTGACTCTGTCTCAAAAAAAAAAAAAAAATTAGCCTGGTGTGGTGGAACGTACCTATAGTCTTAGCTACACTGGAGGCTGAAGCAGGAGAACTGTTTGAGCCCAGAAGTTTGACATTACAGTGGGCTTTAATTGGGCTGCTGCACTCCAGCCTGGGCAACAAAGCAAAACCTTGTCTCTAAAATAATAATAATAATAATAATTGGCCAGGCATGATGGCATTTGCCTGTGGTCCCAGCTACTCCGCACCACTGCCCTCCATCCTAGGTGACAGAGGGAGACTCTGTCTGTAAAAGAAGAGAAGAAAACATAAGCAAGCCTACACAAACATAACATGCAATGCAACCAAGCTAGACGGAATGAAAAGCGAGTGGGCAATAGAAGAAAGGGATGTCCTTGTTCCAGAAGCTTCTCTTGTTAGAAACCAGTCCTGAAAGTCCATAAGTTAATGACCCAGGGAAAGTGTCTAAATGCAGAAATTCCCCCAGAAGAAATGGTGGGGAAAGGAAACTCGTGGGAACAGAAGTAACAGAAGGTCATGTTGAGGGTTACAGACCAGAATGTCTACCTGCTCTCGCAGAGCGTGATAGGGACCACACAGGCTGGTCATTCATTCTGCCTGGTTATAAGGAAATCAAATCAGAATCAAGGGAACAAAGAGAACTGATTAAAGAATGGAGTGCGTACTTTTAAAAAATAAGTAATTTATTTTAAGATGAACTTAACAATTATTAAAAGTTGTCAAAACTTTACCAAAATGATATAAAAGGTTAGTTAATTGCTTGGATGTTGACGATTAAAGTTTTCTACGAGTATCTCCACTTAGATTTGTCATCACTGTTTCACAATTCGATTCCAGATGGCGGCCGTGAGAGCCTTTTAATTCATTTTGCCTACCTTATATTAAAACTGGTTATACGTAAAATTTTCATATTTGGCTCAACTTTTCTTCCAGACGTTTGTTACCATATAATTAAGACCTCTGTGTTTGACAACTTTGTTTTAAAAGAAACTACTCAGCATGCTCACTTTCCAACATGACATTAACATTTACCTATATCTTCTCCATTATATCAAATCCAGGTGACTCACACTTATTTGCCAGAATTTTTTTTTTTTTTTTTTTTTTTTT
>NW_016107423.1:1358098-1360893 GCF_001604975.1 Cebus imitator | reverse complement strand
TTTTTTTTGAGACGGAGTTTCGCTTGTTACCCAGGCTGGAGTGCAGTGGCGCAATCTCGGCTCACTGCAACCTCTGCCTCCTGGGTCATGCCTCCCAGGCTCAAGCAATTCTCCTGCCTCGGCCTCCTGAGTAGCTGGGACGGCAGGTGCGTGCCACCATGCCCAGCTAATTTTTGTATTTTTTTTAGTAGAGACAAGGTTTCACCATGTTGACCAGGATGGTCTCGATCCCTTGACCTCGTGATCCACCCACCTCGGCCTCACAAAGTGCTGGGATTATAGGCGTGAGCCACCGCGCCCAGCCTTGCCAGATTTTTTTTAGCCTAGATGTTCTAGTCTCTGATATGGATCCCACTTGGAATCTAATTATTAAATTAGTAGGTCTTTGCAAGTGGCTTTAAATACTTAAATAAACATAGCAGAGATATGATGTATATGAAAAAAGAAATTAATTAGTCCTAATAAATATTTGTTACATTGAACGAGTACAAGGTGTGCACAGCATGAAAGACTATATGACTATCTAAAATTATAAAGCTTGCTGCTGACTGTTTTCTAAATGCAACCAAGCCTGTCACCTGGGCTGGAGTGCAGTGGTGTGTAGTAGCTGGGGCCACAGGCACATGCCACCATACCTGGCTAATTATCATTATTATTTTTTTTATTAGAGACTGGATCTTGCTTAGTTTCCCAGGTTAGAATGCAGCAGCCCAATTCCTAGTTTACTATAACCTCAAATTCCTGCGCTCAAGAAATTCTCCTGCTTCATCTTCCTGGGTAGGTGAAACTACAGGTGCATGCCACCACACTAGGCTAATTTTTTCATTTTATTTCTGTTTTTATTTTTGTGGAAATGGGCTCTCCCTATGTTATGTCTTTTAGTTCTCTTTCTGTAAAACCCATTATTCATTCAGCAAATATTTATGAAATACCTGCTATGTGTCTGGCAACTGAGAAAGGTGTTAGACGGAGATAAATAAAGTGAAGCCCAAAGTATAAGCTTTACCAGTGATGCAAAGGACAACCCCATCTTCTTCAAAACCCAATTTAGCCTCTCAAGGGCAGCTAGGCAACCTTCTCCACTGCTGATGGTTTCACCTCTAAGAGCCTCTCTGAAGCAAGAGAACGCTGGCTGGCCACATGGATGGATGTACTTGATTCCTCTCTCCCATCTCCATTTTAACACGTCCCAAACTGAGCTCCTGAGAGTTCCTTCAAAGCCCATTTTATCCCCAACCCAGATGGTGGCAGCTCCCTCCTTCCAGTAGCTCAGGCCAAAAGTCTTCCAGTCATCCTTGTCTTTTTAGTTCTCAGACCACATATGCAATCACTCATGAAATCTTTTTGACTCTACATTCAAAAAATATCCAGAATCCAAGACTTATCACCACTTCCCCTGCCACTACCCTGGTCTAAGCCACCGTGCCATCTCTCCTGATCACTACAGTCCTGTCCCTCCCACTCTGCCCTTGCCCTCTGGCAATCTGTTCCTAACCTACGTTGGGGAGGGGCACAACATTCCCAACCTAAAATTGCAAACTCTCACTCACTCCAACACTGTCTATTCCTCTTTCCTGCCTCTTGTAGGGTATCTGACACATCATAGCTACTGAATAAATGGACTAGTGTGTGTTATGAGGATCTCATGTGCTTGGCAGACTGCTTTGCTTTCTGGCTCGATTGTTTAACTACCTGTGTAACCCTAGAAAGTTATTCAACCTCTCTGAGCCTCACCTGCAAAATGGAGATAGTAATAGCAGCCTTACAGCGCTGAAGGGGAAATTTAACAGGATACTCTATTGTCAGGAGATTTAAAGATGATGAAAGATAAAACACAGTAATGGATTGGATTTTGTTCTCCAAAAAAATGGATTGAAGTTCTAACCCTTAGAACCCTGGAGTGTGACCAAATTTGGAAATAGGATCATTGCATTTGTAATTTGTTAAGATGAGGTCATACTGGAGTAGTTAGGTCCTTCATCCAATATGGCTGCTGTCTTTATAAGGAGAGGAGAAGAGACAGACATGGGGAAAAAGACCACGTGATGATAGAAGCAGAGATTGGAGCCATGCAGCTGCAAGCCAAGGACTGCCAGGGACTGTCAAGAGCCACTGGATACCAGGCAAAGGCAAAAAAGGATTCTACCCAGAACCTCAGAGGGAGCAGGCCCTGGTGACACCTTGATTTCAGAATTCCAGTCTCTAGAACTGTGAGAGTGTAAACTTCCGTTGTTTAAGCCATCCCATTTATGCTGCTTTGTTTTGGCAGTCCTAGGAACTAATACAGCTGCAAGTCATCATCTTACTCCAAAACCAGTTTATCCTTCTGGCTTCCCTAGGTTCATTATTGTGATCTCTCTCTTCACAGTTACCTAAGCTGAAAACATCTTCAAAGTTTCATAGGACTTTCCTGATGACATTAGTTGAATTGATAAATAGGGACTTCCACAAACTTTACTGAGTGCTTAAAATGAGTTTTACCCTGACCTGTGGCAATGCCCAGCCACAGCCCTTACCCTCAAGGGGCTGGGGGTGTTGGTGGTAATGGATGGAGGACGAGACAGCAGACAACGTGTGCCAACCTGGGGGGGGTGCAAACGAGAAGTTTGGGCAACGTGATTCCAAAGGTTCTTTCCAGCTGTGATTATTTCATGACTCACTCCTACCTGCAGCACTTATTTATTTTATGCTACTATTTAATACAATTTAACTCTTGTATTATTTAATTTTTGATAAATTCAAATTTTGTATCCCAAGCTAGATTTGTAGTTTCTCTTTTTTTTTTTTTTTTTTTT
>NW_016107423.1:1340959-1357993 GCF_001604975.1 Cebus imitator | reverse complement strand
CCTCCTGAGTAGCTGGGACTACAGACGCACGCCACCATGCCCAGCTAATTTTTGTATTTTTAGTAGAGACGGGGTTTCACCATGTTGGCCAGGATGGTCTTGATCTCTTGACCTCACGAGCTGCCCGCCTTGGCCTCCCAAAGTGCTGGGATTACAGGTATGAGCCACCGCGCCCGGCCTGATTTGTAGTTTCTTAAGACAAAATCTGTTAATTTTTTTGCTTTTCCTACACTACTGTCTAAGGAATGCGAGCTCAGTCACTATATGTTCATTCATTATGAATGTCAATTACTTTCATATAAAGAGGTATGAAGGTATCCTCTCCTCTTCCTGTTCTATCTTCCCTCTATACTAAATTTTGGTGATGCAAAGTCATTTATGTCCAGAAAGGCTACTGACAGGACAGACTCCTTTTTTTCTGACAATTTATTTATAAACTTAAGCCTTTTAAAATAAGGTACTTAGTAGTATGGGAGAATATTACTATTAACGAAAAAAGAACAGTTTACAAAGTAGCATACACAAAATATAACCAAATTTTAATAGAGGACATGTGAGATGAAGAAATAGATAACTGGAACATTGCAGATGTCACCAGTCTAGTTATGTTGTCATACCGGTATTTCTATGATAAAGTTTCTGTTCTTGCTTCCATCCTACAGATGCAGAATCTGGGACTCCCCTTTAAGAGTCCTTCCAAAAGGGACCTTCACGTGTTCTCATATCTCTAAGGTGTAGTCACTGCATGGCTTCCAGCATGTTCTCCTGCTTCTGCTTCCCAGACCCTGCCTACTGCTGGTGAAGGCATGTGAAGGGCTGATAATGGCCAACAGGGAGATAGATGCCTATGTCTGCCTTCAATGGGCTCCACCACTGAAACCACAATACCTTTCTCTGTGTGGTAAGATAATACATTATTTTAATTTTTTCTTTGTTCTTTTGATATTTTCCAAATTTTCTAGATAATTCAGTTTATTATCTGAAAAAAATGAAGTGAAAACATCTGCAACAAGTTTGCAAGATAGCCAAGCAGCTGCTATTGTGAACAGCTGCCAAAGAAGTCAGGGAACAGAATGAAAAAACTCATAGGGTGAAGGTGGTGGTCATTGCATTGCAAGGTTGATAAACATAAAATGCTAGAACTTAACATCTCAGTTAAGTTCTAGAAGGTACCAGAATCTGCCGGGGCTGCATCATTGTTTTAGATCCCTAAGAGTGGAGAACACAAAATGAAACTGACACTTGATTAGCATGTTGCCTGATGAAATTCAAGATTCACAAAGTCAAGAAAGTTTATTTCAGGGGAAAAAAAAAAAACCATGTAAGCCATTTATGTGGCTTTGGAATTAACCAAAACCTGATAGGGAAAGCCACAGGAATCAACACAGGCAGCATAATGAAAACATCTGCTGAATAGAGGAAGTTGACCAGGAACTTAATGAGACATCAGACCGTGTTAGAAAGAGAATACAGAGTATCAGTATGGAAAAACTGTTAGTGTTGCATGCATTAATGAGCAACTTATTCTCATTGCATTTGGCGGAAGCACTCTATCAAACAGGAGTGACTGAAGCATCAAAGGCAAGGGGAAACAAGTTGAATTTTAGAATAATCAGAGTTCATGAAAAAAGTGGCAAAACTAACTTTAATGGGACTTTTAAATTAAAGATAATGTGTTCAAATAAGGTGAGTATGTGTTACATTTATTTTAAGTCTCCCTAAAAAAACAGGCACCAAGAAATCAAAGCTGTGGTGTATATATTAAATAATAATAATTCGGCAAGGATATGTGAGTTTACTTTAAAAGGTATGATACAACAGTTTCCAAAGATGCATGTACATAAAATTATGTACAGTAGAGAGAGGAATTTCCTGTAGTACAAGAAAGAACACAATTGTACTTGATGAGACAATAGAGATATTTACTTTAAATCTGATAAGAAATGGGACATTTTTTACAGTATATACTCTGTCATATTCACTATTTGGACAATTTTTATGGAAAGCCACTTACCAAAATGTAAAAAGAAATTTAAAATTCATTTTAGTAAAAGCATTTTTCTACAAACACCCAAAAAAGAATAAAAACTATGAAGATGACTACTCTGTATGTACAAAAATCCTGGCAGCTTAGATTCCAAGTGTATTTCCTTAAATTGTGTTATACTGCAAAACAAAAAAGGAATGGGGTAAGAAAGGACAGATGTGTCCAAGAGAAGAAATAATCTCAGGAAACTGGAAGAACATATTGTTCTGCATTTTAAAGTAGCCATCTAAGGGAAACAGATAATTTCATATTTTAATTTTCTTTCTTGCTCATCAAATCTGATATAAATACTATCTCCTGCATGCAGTAATCTCACATCTATAAAATATGCATCTAGCAACATTAAGAGGGAATCTCCAAGAATTTAATGTGAGTGAGAATCTAGAATGTTTTAAAGCTAGAGTGCTTTCCCATGTAGGAGGCACTTGACATAGTCACCTAATTCAGAGCTCATTCCTAATCTGGGCCAGCATGCCCTAGAAGAGGCACTTTGCTGAGCTCAGCCCAACTCCACTGCCCCTCCAGCCCCAGCCCTCCTGGGAGTCCTTCTCTCCTCAGCCTCCTTGATTCTTATTTACAGGACCTAGGGCAATGCCTTTCAAACTTGACTTTAGATGAAGACTACTTTTTCTCAAGAGGAACCTTATCTGTTAATTCCTGAACCACTGAAGTACACCTGAGGGGATGGGCAGAGCACAGACCCCAGCCCCTCCCCACTGCCAGAGGTGCCCAGAAGGATTCTAGGAGCAAAGCCGGAATGATCTTGGACTAGGGCAATGAGCCAGACTTGGGAGTCAGTTATTAGCTGTTCTTAATTGACTTGACATTTAGAAGACAGTTTGTAGGATAAGAAGAATACATTTTCCCTGACTCCTTAATTCTCAAATGTTCTAAAGTTCTGTAAATTCAGCCAGAGCCCCCAGTTTCTGTCTCTAAACTGTCCAACTTGCTGGCAGTCATTTTGTGTATATCTGACCAGTCACCTCTATCCCCCACCATGGCCATTCCACATCTTCATCCAAGGCTGCCCAGCAGACAACTGATTTTTTTTCAGGGACCTTGTCTATATAAACAATGTGATTTTTAGTGTATTATAAAATGGGTGGGCTCATGTGAGGTATAGTGATTTATCAATGAAGACTTAGAACAATGGGTAGAGAAAAGGCACTTATTTATCTGTACTTGTTTCTTGTCCAGTCAGTACTTGTGAAGAGACATGATCCTGGGTCCAATGTGAGTGTGTCACCTCAAATTAGCATATCAGCATCATTCTGATGGCCCAATCCCACATGATCCAAGAGAAAAATATCATGGCAGATGGCAGAGGGGATTCTCTTGAGGGGCTGTTCTCCTGATAGTACTCCAGGATAACCCCATGGGCGTGAGTCCCAGAGCTCCTTGGTCACCTGTTGAATCCCTTGTGTGGGGAATGGGGTTGAGGGTTGGAGAGTGCCTCAAAGGGGAGAATCTTGGGACCCACAAGAGTCCAATCAGGGCTCATGAGCCCCACCCGGAGAGCACTGCAGCTTCAGCTGTTCCCAGGCATGAGAAGGGTGGCCTTAGACATTTTTGAGGAACTTGCTTCAAAGGGCAGTGAAGTGTTGCCAGATCCAAGCAAGCACTTGCATGTTCCAGTCTAAGGGAGTACCATCCTCCTCATCGTTTTAAGATTGTCTGACCCATTTCTGATTCTCTCTCAATAATCTAGACCAGGGAAGTCCAATAGGAATATAAAGTGAGCCACATATATAACTTTAAATTTACTAGTAGCTACATTTTTAAAATGTAATAAGAAACAGGTGAAATTACTTCTAATAATATGTTCTATTTAACCCAAGACAGTCAATACTCATTGTCCACTGATTCTGTATTTGCAAATTCACTTACTCACAAAAATTTGTTTGTAACCACAAAATCAATACCTGCAGCACTTTTGTGCTCATTCGCCGATATGCAGGGTGGTGAAAAGCTTGAATCTCCCAACATGCACACTCCCAGCTGAGGTCCAGCAAGGCAGCGCTCTGCCTCTTGTTTCAATTCTCATAGTGTAAACAAGTATCCTTTTTAGAGTCTATGGAGTGCCATGTTTTCCACATTTTTGTCCTCCTTTTTAGTCTCCAAGCATAGTGCTGAAGTGCTGTCTGGGATTCCTAAGCTGTGAAGGTTCCTAAGCTCAAGAACGCTGTGATGTGCCTTATGGAGGAAATACATGTGTTGGAGACACTTCATTCAGGCATGGATTATTGTGCTGTTGGATGTGAGTTCAATGTTAATAAATCAACAAGGTAGATTAAATAAGGTGTCTTTAAATAGAAACACAAAAAAGCAAGGTTACACATTGATCAGTTGATGAAAATGTTGTGACAGAGGCTTGTTGTAGGAATCTAGCCTTGTATTTTTTCTTGGAGTGATGGGTAAGTATCACTAATTCAGTGTTCACAGTGACTTGATGGAACATAACTCACTGCCTGGAAAAATGAAAACAGATTGCATCACCACTTCAACAAGTAATTAGTACATACAATTATTAATGAGATGTATTACATTGTTTGTACAAGTCTTTAAAACATGATGTGCATTTTGCACCTTGAGCATGTCTCCTGCAAACTGGCCACGTTTAAAGTGTTCAGTAGTCACATGGGGTGAGCAGCTACTGTACTGGGCAGTAAAGATCTAGCCTAAGACTCCACAAAGGTGTCAAAGCCACCAGGCAGAGCTCCTTGCCCATTGCCAGCCACACAGCTGTCCCTCCACATGGCTGTAGACCTCTTTCTTGCCCTCTCTCCAGGGAAGCTGCCCCCCAGCATTGTCTTTCCCTCTTATATGTTTTGTCTCTCCACTGGCTGTTCAAATCTCAGCATATAAATGCACTTGTCTTCCTCTTTTAAAAAACAAAAAAAGAAACAAGGGGCCTTACATGTTGCTCCAGCTTTCATGTACACAGCACTTCTGAGCATCATTCCTCTGACGTGCCGTTTGTGTATCCATCTGTCACCTCCCCTGGATAGCCTCAGGGCAGTGGCCATTTTTCTATTTACATTTCATTCAAGCAGTAAATATTTACTATGTCGGACATCTTCTATGCACCTGGCACCGTCATAGATCCAAGGATACTGTGATGATCAAACCCAGAAGTGTCTGTGCCCTAGCGAAACCTACTGACCAATGGGTGAGTCAGACATTGAAATAAACCCTCAAGTAAATGAATAAATTCAAGATGTGATAAGTACTATGAAAGAGCACATGGGATCTGAGAACTTGTAACAAGGACATCTGATCTAGTTTGGGGGATTGGACTCTTCTGAAACTGGAATGTTGAACTGAATCAGAGTTAATCCACCAGAGTCTAAGACCAACCCACCAAAGTGAAACCTTCAAGAATAAAGAGAGTTTATTTTGTCACTGAATCTCCTGCACCTATATTAGTGACTGGTCCTCAATAAATATTTATGAGCAAATGGATGAACTATGCAAAAAAAAGAGAAAACAAAAGACAGAAGAGAGAGAGAGCATCCTGATGATGCTAGGAAAATAGCATGTGCAAAGACCCTGTGGCAGGAGGCAGTATGATACATACAAGAGACTCACAGGCCAGTGTGGAAGGGCAAAAGAGTAAGAGAGAGGGTGGAATGAGATGAGGCGAGGAAGATGGGGAGGAGCATATCATGAATGCATCACGGGCCACCTTAAAGATCTTTTGTTTCAACTTAAGAGACATTGATTTTTAAGATGGGAAGAGGAACAAGGAATGGCATGAACAGAGTTGACTTCAGTGTAGAGAATGAGGAGGAAAGCTGGGCAGACCAGACAGTCCTGTCAAGAAATAGATGGCCAGATGCAGTGGCCCATGTCTATTATTCCAGCACTTTGGGAGGCCGAGGCAGGTGAATTGCTTAAGGTTAGGAGTTCAATGCCATCCTGGCCATCATGGTGAAAAAAAAAAAAAAAAAAAAAAAAAAAACAACAGCCAGGCATGGTGGCATGCACCTGTAATCCCAGCTACTCAGGAGGCTGAAGCAGGAGGATCTCTTGAGCCTGGGAGGTGGGGGTTGCAGTGAGCCAAGATCATGCCACTGCACTCTAGTCTGGGTGACAGAGTAAGATTGTCTCAAAAAAAGAAAAAAGAAAGAAAAGTAAAAAAACAAAGAAGAGATAATGACAGTAGCTCCAACTGGGATGGTGGCTGAAGATAGGAGAAAGTGATGAATTTGAGAAATATATAAAAAATAAAATCAACAAGAGTTTGGGAAGTGACCGGCTAAGAGAAGTGGCAGAGAAGATGTCAAAGATGACCACTTAGTGTCTGGCTTGTGCCAAGCAGATGGATGGTGGGGCATTGTTAGAGAAAATAAAATGGAAAGAAGAACAATAGTTTAAGGGATGAATCATGAGTTTGGTTCTGAACGTGTCGGGTTTGAGATACCTTCGAAATAGGCAGTTATAACTGTGCTATGAGTTTGGAATTCAGAGAAGTCCAAAGTAAAGATATAAATTCAGAAACTACGGTGTAAAATCGCCATTAAACCCCAGTATCTGGCATGTGGTTGGTGTTTAATAAATATTTGTTTAATGAGTGATTTGGCCAGGGGGAGGGCCTAAGAATGAATTTTATTAGCACATGTGGAGTTCATGGTAACTAGGGATTAATAAAGACAAATATCTAAGTATGCCTCTAAAGTTTTACTTTCCATAGAAGACTATTCAAATAATTAAATAACATTTAATCTTCTCCAAATGCATCACATTATTTTATGTTACAGCTTATTTTTAATTCTATTTCTTGGTTTTTAACAGTTTCCAGCATTACTTGAGATAAAAGCTACATTGAAGATACAATCTCATTTATTATATATCAGTTTATCCTATCATCTGAGCACTTAGAAAATACTTTTCTCCAGCAATTAATTTTTATTTTTCTCCCTGTTCTTGTGGCACATGTAATTTTCTGTCTATAAAGTCATAAAGTCTCATTATCTTGTGTTCATAAATCAAATTTATGCTCATATACCACCAGAAAGAACATATTCAAATAAAGTGTCTGGAAAAAGTAAAGCCTTAAGAAATGTTTATTAAATGGAATTGAATTGAGACACCGCAGGTATTTTTCCCCTTTGTTCCATTTACTTGTTTATTCCTTTTTATCCTTGCAGCTTCTTTCCCCTCCCCTCATCAAATAGTCTAGTGCGCTTTTAAAAATTCTTGGCATGAATTCCTTTGAAATGTGCATTTGTTGTTTTGTGAGGATTTATTTTTAATTCATATAAATGGAAATATGATACATACCTCAAACCGCTTCTCACCGTTTTTAGGGCAACACTATAATTCTAAGGTCGATTCATGTTGCTATATGGAAATTGAATCTGTTGCTTCTAACCATGGCATGGTTCTCCATGGCTGCTCACCCCCACCTTCTACCCATCCTGATGGTGAACATCAGATTGTCTCCACAACCTGTTGCCACCGACTGCGTGCAGCCAACACCCTTGCACACGTTCCCTTATGAACTTATAGTGAGAATGCCGCAAGGACCATCCTAGGGTGGAATGGCTCCACTTAGCTGGACCAAGTAGGTGTCACTACCTCCCAGATGTCTGTCCCAATCTATTCTCCCACCAGCAGGCAAAGGGGCACCAAACCTCACACCCTCTCTGACAGGAGGCATCAGCCAGCTCTCTATGGCCAAGTTAATGGGTACAAAGGGATATTTCATCATTGAATTGCATTTCTCTTACTAATAAAGCTTTTTGAGCATCGTTTCATATGCTTATTCACACAGAGTGTTTTCTGTAAACTGCCTTTTTTTTTTTAATTGTACTTTAAGCTCTGGGGTACATGTGCACATCTGCAGGGTTGTTGCATAGGTACACACATGCCATGGTACTTTGCAGTCTCCATCTTCCCCATCACCTATATCAAGTATTTCTCCCAGTGTTATCTCTCCCCAGCCTCCCCGCCCCCTGCTGTCCCTCCCCTAGCCCCCCATCCCCAACCTACCCCAGTGTAGGTTGCTCCCCTCCCTATGCCCATGTGTTCTCATTGTTCAACACCCACCTGTGAGTGAGAACATGCGGTGTTTGGTTTTCTGTTCTTGTGTCAGTTTGCTAAGAATGATGTTTCCAGATTCATCCATATCCCTACAAAGGACATGAACGCATCGTTTTTTATAGCTGCACAATATTCCATGGTGTATATGTGCCACATTTTCCCTGTCCAGTCTATCATCGATGGGCATTTGGGTTGGTTCCAGGTCTTTCCTGTTGCAAATAACGCCGCAATTAACATACGTATGCATGAGTCTTTATAATAGAACGATTTATAATCCTTTGGGTATATACCCATAATAGCATTGCTGGGTCAAGTGGAATTTCTATTTCTAAATCCTTGAGGAATTGCCACACTGTCTTCCACAATGGTTGCACTAATTTACACTCCCACCAAATGTAAAAGTGTTCCCTTTTCTCCACGTCCTCTCCAGCATCTGTTGTCTCCAGATTTTTTAATGATCACCATTCTAACTGGCATGGATGATACCTCAGTGTGGTAAACTGCCTCTTCTTTACATTGCCCATTTTTCTGGTGAGGTATCTTGTTGTTGTTGATATAATACAGCTCCTTGGTATATTCCAGATACCAATCTCTTGTCAGGTTTAGACATTACAAATATCTTACCACTTTGTGTCACCTGGGATCTACAGGACTATGAATAGTTTATGTTTATCTTATTAGATTTAATAATTCTAGATTTACTATTTTATCTGGAATTATTAAATCTAATAAGATAAACATAAACTTTGCCAACAGTAAAACTTGTATTTTCTGTGATGCTTGTTCCTTCTCTTTAATTAAACTTGTTAACATAGTTGTTGCACCTAAGACTGTCTGACATAGATTAAGCATTCAGTGCATGCCATTGTTATCATTGCTGTATGTAACTTGAGTATATGTTTCTCATATCTCATATGAAATTATTTCACATGACCTAAATAGCATAACTGCCATATGATATGCCTAAATGATTCAAATTAGGGTCACTGTGCTCTCCTTCTCAATAAAGATGTTTCAGAGTTACTTAATGATATTATTAGAAGATAAGAAAAAGTAAGAGAGACACGGACCACAGTTCACTACCCTGACTCTTGTATAATCTTTAAGGACCTGAAGGTTATTTATGCATGACACAGAAATTATAGCATCTATAAACTTTTAGAAAGACTGGATGCCATATGGAAGAATTTCAGTTTCTCTGGAATTATTTTTATTGCTTTCCTCTCCCTTTTGTCACACTTCTGTGTCACTTTATAGTGGCCTTCTTTTTCCTTACTCTGGATGGTGAGAGTCACTTTCATGTTAAAGAAACTCACAGGTGATGAGATCCTTTCCTCCCCTGGAAACCCCAGGTAAATGCTGTCACAATTCGATTTCTGGAAGCACAGCCTGCCACGGAGGCCTGAGGTACCTAGAGGAAGCTCTTCCTGGAAGTGTTGCTAGCACTGCCCCGTGCCTCCCGGTCAGGACTCCGAGGTTGTAGCATGCCCTGCTCTGCACCTTCTCTATCATGATAGAAACGCTTGCAATCATAGGGGAGCCGGGGGAGGTGTCAAACAGAGACCATGACAGACATGCACGTGTTCTTCTGTGAACCACAGCAGGGGCATCTCACCCAGGGCCTTCTGACCATCCCACTGCAGGCTCAAACCAGTGCGGGCATAGAACAAAAGGTTTTTTAAAAAATATTTTTTCAAAGACTTACTTCAGTTAATTAAATGTAAATAAGCAAATGAATTTGTTGTGATGTCAACGTCAGGAAATTATTTTGTACCTAGATTTTCTTCCTAGATTTCCTATTTTTATAATTCCTGAGACATTCTAATTAAGCATGAGAGTGGTATCTGATATATATATATATATATATATATATAATTTTTTATTGATCATTTCATTTACCCAGAACTGTTTTCTTCTCCATGCTGCTTCCTTACACACACACACACACACACACATAATGTCAAGAGACATCCTAATGTAAATTTTCCCTTTACATTTGGAGAGTGTTATACAGAAGTTGAGAGATTTGCTTGCAGAAATAGTTGAATAGCTTTCATGCAAAACTTCTTAATTCTTTTCCACACTCTTCATCAATACCATTTTGTCTAACAAATTTTTAACCACAAGATATTATGAAAACAATTCTGTTTTATTCACAGTGATGCAGTGTGAAGCCATTCACATCGGTGAGTTTTTTCCTCAAGGTTGCATACGTAACCATTCCCGTAGAAGTAAGCATGACTTACTTCCTTTTAATCCAAAAGAAAAGAAACTGTTCTGAACACCTAAATGGGGCTTTAGTGCTTTTTAAATGATTTTCAATGTTTTCTTTTTCCAGATCGGAGCACTGTTACCTTATGAATCAAAACATGAAAGAAAGGGTCCAACGTTAGCAGTGAACTTTGTTTTAACACACTGAGTATGTTTTCTTAATGGTTTTGTCAACTTCAGCCATCTGTTGCCAAACTGTGGAACCACATATTCCTGTGTAAGTGAAGAAGCAATACACCTAACCACCATGTGTGCAAGACCAGCTACCTAAAAATCTGTAAGAATGGGTCAAACTCAAACTGAAGTCAAAAAGCTAACATTTTAGCAACTGTCTTAGAAATATTTTCGCAAACATGTTTACAGTACGTTATTTGTACTGCATAATTGGGAATAACCAATCAGATTGAATAGATATATTCAGCATTGTTTAATCTAAATATTCCTTCATGATTTCTTCAGACTTTTTCTACTCTACAGATGGAATCCTACATTGAGCAATGAACTGAGCCAAAGGAGTCTCACCTTCAATCCACAAGCTCATAGTTGGGGCTACTGGAATTCAGTGCTTGACCTTAGGAAAAAACTATTGTGAAGACTATGAAATGTAGCTTCATCATTTCCCACCTCCTCTTTAACAGGAAATGACCTCAACTACTAGCTCATCAGATAAAGTTAACAATTGAACTGTACCACCCACCCTTCTGCAACTTAAGGAGTGTCTTTTTTAAAAGATAAGACGCTTTTACGAAAAGGAATGCATGAATGGAAGCATTTCTAATAGTGGAGCCTCTTTGTAAAGAATACCATTTGACCCAGCAATCCCATTACTGGGTATATACCCAAAGGATTATACATCATTCTACTATAAAGACACATGAACACGTATGTTTACTGTGGCACTGTTCACAATAGCAAAGACTTGGAACCAACCCAAATGCCCACCAGTGATAGACTGGATAAAGAAAATGTGGCCCATATACACCATGGAATACTATGCGGCCATAAAAAAGGAGGAGTTCATGTCCTTTGCAGGCACATTGATGAAGCTGGAAACCACCATTCTCAAGAAATTAACACAAGAAGAGAAAACCAAGGGCCACATGTTCTCACTCATAAGTGGGGGTTGAACAATGAAAACACATGGAAACAGGGAGGGGAATATCACACACCAGGACCTGTCGGGGGATGGTGGGCTCAGGGAGGGAGAGCATTAGGAGAAATACCTAATGTAGATAACGGATTGACAGGTGCAGCAAACCACCATGGCACATATATACCTGTGTAACAAAGTTGCACGTTCAGCACATGTACCCCAGAACTTAAAGTCTAATAAAAAAATAATAACAATCAGGATTTCGCTCCTTTGCACATGCTCACCCTGGCTGCTTGCTCTGTTAGCAGTTAAATGCTCGGTGCCTCAGGATCAGACTCAACTTTTTAATGCCTTTTCTAGGTTCTCTCCATGCTCTGGCAACAGGCCAGATGCCTATCTATCTGGTCTTATCACCCATGGCTGTTCTAGAAAATTTATCTCATTGTTTATAAGAGTTTCTTTACATTCGTGAGCGAAATCACATCAAAACCTCTATAAAACGGCAACCTTCCAGGATTGAGAAAGAAGGTGCTGGTGCACAGTGCTGGGTGGTGCTTTCTTTAGAAGGGGACAAACCAGCAGGGGCAGGACCAGGGAGAGGCTGGGGAGGTATCCATACCTAGGGTGCAGAATTTAAGGAGGCACTGGCATTCTCAGTGCCAACTCTACATCTGCACAACCCTGAAATTGAGTGCCTCCTTAAATGCGCCTCACTGCCCTCACCCTGTGGCCCCACCACCTTTTCTTCTTCTTGCCCCTTTTATTTGTTCCATTCTCATAAAATTGGTTTTCCAGGTCATCCAGTTGTAGATCTAGTGGGCGACCCTGATACAAATAATTTAAAAACACTAGACAGCTACTGTAAAAAATTCTTTTGACAAATAAAATATTTGTTTGACTAGAAGACTGGAATTTTTACTTACATGCATTCTTCCTAAAAACTTTAGGAAAAGTTGACTGATTTTGATCAATTTTTGCATCCTTCAAAATCACTTCAGAGAGGCTTTCGTTCAGTTTCCACATGGCTATATGTGTCACCACCTTAAATAAAACAACAGATAAAAAGATTCCCAGTGGCCACAGATCTGTGAAGGCCTAGGAGGTCCTGCTCAGTCTGGTGCTGTTCATCTGCTGCTTGGAGGTGGGGGTTGAGTGAGAGGATGCCATGTGGAAGCCATGTGGGCCGGGCAGCCGGTGTCATCCAGCTCTGTGTCCACACAGTCTTCAAAGCTGGGGAGGTTTGCTGGAGGTGAAGGGTGACTGTTCTTAGTGCCTAGCAAAATCTCTGGGGCGTCTCTCATGAGTGTTAGCCATTCTGTTTTCATCCACAGATCCAGTCCTTCCGGCCTCTGTGTGCCCAGGAGGCTGGCCTCTCTGCACAGCAACTTCCCGCTCTTGGCCATAACATGGGTTCAGCCAATGGAAGGTCAGAGCGTGGGATGAGAAAAAGATTAGGTTTTTCTTCCACAGCTCCTTGTTTCAGTCATACTCTGACTATGGATACCTCCTGCGTCAGTGACAGCCCCTGCCAGGTGGTCCCTCCAGGATACCAGCCCTCCTGGGCGCCGATCAAATGGTTTTCTCTCCTCGCTGCTTCAGGCCTCCAGGTGGTAACAACTTCCTGCTGATGCTAGCTCCTTGAGGATCTCACCATGCCCGGTTAATTCCCTTCATCCTGCTTACACTTCTGTAAATAGTCACTTTTGGGTTAAACTCTTTTGAGTAGAATTCCCTTTCTTGCTGGAAGCCCAACTGATAGATAAGATGACATCTATTTTTTAATAGCTCTATAGAATAAATTGTCTTAATTTCTCACTAGAAAAAAAAGAAAGCAAAACACTAATCTGAGTTCACCTTCTGAAATGCAGGAATTCAGCGAAGAAAGGAAATGTAAATCTAGGAAAGGAGCTCTCTTAGTCACAAGTCGCCAGAGAAACAGAACCAGTAGGATGTATATGTGTGTGTATACACACACACACACACACACACACACACACACACATACACACAGAGTGAGCCAGAGAGAGAGAAATTTATTATAAGGAATAGGCTCACATAATTATGGAAGCTGACAAGCCCACCATCTGCAGTGTGGGTCAAACACACTGGAGATCCAGGGGAGCTGGCGGTGCACAGAAAGTCCAAAGGCAGCCTGCTGGAGAAGCCCCTCTGTCTGGGAGAGGCAGGTCTTGTTCTATTCAGGACTGTAGCTGGTTGAATGAGTCTCACCCCTACTATGAAGGGCAACCTGCTGGACCTAACGTTCACTGAATTAAATGATAATCTCATTCAAAAAGTACCCTCTAAATAGACACATAAAATTAACCATCTCTAGAACCTAGATAATTCAATAACTATACAGAGTCCCTCAATGATCCAGGGTAATTGAACTGATAAAAAACTATTTTTAGTGTTGTTACGCTATATCGCATCCTAAATTTAGCTAGCAGTTTCCTCTGCTTTTGATCACATGGGGGACACATTTTTTTCCTTGATCATTTCATTTACCAAGACCTGTGGAAGTGTTTTCTTGCTCATCTGAGTACAGTGAAACACAAACGTAAACACCAAAAAATACCTTTACTGTTTTACATTTGTGCCACTTAAATAGCTCAAGCCAAGTCCCTCTTGATGTTTATGAGTGCCTGGCTCTGGAGTTTAGCGTCATTGTCCTTGTAGACGCAGTAGACAATGCCGGACATGTGGCATGTGTGAGTGTCAGCGCCCAGCCCCTGCAAGGCTCCATTCAGTGAGGTTTGGGGCAGGTGAAATGTGCACTCTGAAACTCACTAACCATCAGGACAAACATGTATTTTATATTCTAAGTTTATTGTTTGGATGAGGCCCAATGCTTTTAATCTTTGTAATTAGAGAGGCAAGAATGTATTTTTAATCTTCTGAGTCAAATTTTCTTTTATTTCATAGGCAGAAAATGACAATTCCCCAAAATCTGCATAGACAAAGAAACTAATCACTCATGTAGAAAACTACACTACGGAACTCTAGGAGCTGTGCAAGGGGTTGGTGGGTGATGAGAATCTTCATTTACAGGAGATAAAATGGTTCTCAATTTTATTTTTATTGTATCTTTTTTAGAAGTAGAATGAACTAGTTTATTTTTATCAAAGTACCAATGACAAATGAGGTGTGAATCCATAGAGATCCCCCATCCCGACAAAATGTGTACATTGATTTCCGTGTCATCAGGTAGTTCTCAGCATAAAACATTTATTCGTTCATTTCATTGGTTCCCATTTCATTTTTGGCAGGAATGAGATTATCAATAGAAATTCTTTTCTCCCCAGTTATAACTTTAGTGAATAGGTCTTTCATTAAGCAGGAAAAAGCATGGATACAGTTTGGAAAGAAAACTTAGTGGTATTTATAAAAGAAATTTAATCAAAGACAACTTTATCAAATATCTAGTAAATAATCGTAATAATAGTAATCAAGTAATTTACTCTATCATGTAGGAAATCATGACTGTTCACATTAAAATTTTTATTCTGAGTTATTTTCAATGTAGAATTATGCTTATATTTTGACTTACTTTTATTTTCCAATTAGATATGTGATTGGACTTTGCTGTAATAGTATATTTGATGTCCATATGGTAGGACTATTTTATGAGAAGTTCATTTTACAATACTCTAATTTTGATACATCACTAATTAAAGCTAGTTTGGCTAAGATTTGTGAGTCATTACTATGTTCTGTTTTATTTAAATGTAATGAGGTGCTTATTTGTGTTTTTAAAATTTGTTTTATTATTGCCAGTTAGAAATAGTCTTTTTTTTTGGATGCAGAAAAAAATTCAGAGATCTATTTTGGTCTTTGAGAACAACTAGCCTGTTAAACTTCCAGTTCACCTTCAATTTCATTTTGGTTCTGTGTTTACAGATTAGAATACGTCATTGCTTTGGAATGGAAGTACACAATTTGGATGCAAAACTTGATTCAGGAAAGACCATAAAACTCGACTCTCCATTGGGAAAGATAAACTCCTTGTCTCCACAAAAAGTATGTATTAATGCCATTGTTCAGTTTTAAAGAAGGAAAATATAGAATTTTCTAAATCCATTTTTGACAAAAGAGGAAGAAAAGTATAATACAAAGGACAGTAGGAACCAACTCAGAAGTCCTCAGTGCTGTCACAGCTCTGTTACTGATGTGTGAGATGGTAAAGCCTATTTCTTTCTGTGCCCTCAGTTCCTCATTTATAAAATAAGAGAATTGGACTAGAGAGAGATCTGAAAGTTGTTTTTTTCTGTTTTCTATTTTAATGTTTGTGAATTCTCCCATTCCTCAAAGTTCTTTCAGTATCCTTATGGCAGCAGTTTTCAAGGAGTAGTCCAGAGAGTTCCAGAGATTGAGATTTTTTGGGTGAAAATTATTTTTGTAATAATAGTAATTGAAGATGTTGTAAGTCAGGCCTGGTGGCTCATGCCTGCAATTTCAGCACTCTGGGAGGTCGAGGCAGGCAGATTGCTTGAGTTTATGAGTTTGAGACCAGCCTGGGCAACATGGCAAAACCCTGATTCTACAAAAAATATAAATACATAAAATAAAAATTGTATATTTTAGATGTACAACATGATTTTTTTTTTAAGACTGAGTATTACTCTGTCACTGAGGCTGGAGTACAGTGGTATGATCTCAGCTCACTGCAACCTCCGCTTCCCAGGTTCAAGCAATTCTCCTGCCTCAGCCTCCTGAGTAGCTAGGACTACAGGCATGCAGTTTAAAAGAATATCTACAATTTTAAAAGAATATCTAATTTTAAAAGAATATCTCAATTTCTTGAAGTTCTCAATTTTAAAAGAATATCTACATATGAACAGAAATCTCTTACCTAATGTTTTTCCACAGTGGCATCCTTTGTTTTAATAGGATTCTGAATACAGAGCGAGGCATCCTATGGTTTTCCATAGCAAAGCATTGCTGTCATGAGTGGCAAAGCATTTCTTCCACTGAAATGGAATTGATGTTGGCATACTATTTTCTATTAAGAAATTGCTTATTATGTTTATGTTTATTATACCAGCCCTTTTATATGCACAGGAGGAGAGGCAGGAGCATTTTACAGTTACTCTTTGGGGCTCCACAGCCACAGAGGGCGTTTCACGGTGTAGGGCAGGCAGTGTCTTAGTGTTCCTCCTCTCCAGTGGGGCAGCTAACCGTTTGTGAAAACACCAATGGATAACACAAATGGCAATGCACTGATGAGTTACCAGTTTGAAAGGGACTCAGATACGGACCCCTTCACATTGACAAGGCTCAAACTTCCCATGCCAATTCATCTGCCTCTTCCCTGGACTGAACACCAGAGAAAAGGCACTGCTGAGATCAGTAAAATGTCCAGTGTCTTTTCCCCAGGGCAGAAGGCCTGCTTGCCTCACATTTTTAAAACAAAAAAGAGGTTGCATCAAAAAGATATGCTACAGATGGGGCGTGATCACTCATGCCTGTAATCCCAGCACTTTGGGAGGCAGAGGCAGGCAGATCATTGCAGGTCAGGAGTTTGAGACCAGCCTGGTCAACATGGTGAAATCCGATCTCTACTAAAAATACAAAAAAA
>NW_016107423.1:1297640-1340938 GCF_001604975.1 Cebus imitator | reverse complement strand
TGGTAGCACACTCCTGTAATCCCAGCTACTTGGGAAGCTGAGGCACAAGAATTGCTTGAACCTGGGAGAAGGAGGTTGCAGTGAGCCAAGATCGTGCCACTGCACTCCAAACTGAGCGACAGAGTGAAACTGTTTCAAAAAAAAAAAAAAGAGATATGCTCCAAATATAAAATGCCAGAGCCACTGTAGAAAACAGTATGGCACATCCTCAAAAAATTAAACATAGAATTACTGTATGATCCAGCCATTCCACTTCTGGGTATATACACAAAGGAATTGAAAGCAAAGTCTCTAAGAGATACTTGTACACCCGTGTTCCCAGCAGCATTACTATTCATAACAGTGTCCATCAACGGATGAATGGCTACACAGAATTTGGCATATATTCAGGATGCAATTATTATTCCTGCCTTAAAGAAAAGGGAATTTTGACCCATGTTACGACAAGGATGAACCTTGAGGACATTATGCTACGTGAAATAAGCGAGACGCAAAAGGGTAAATATTCTATAATTCTATTATACGAAGTACCTAGAGTAGTCAAATTTACAGAGACAGAAAACAGAATGGTGGTTACCAGGGCCTGGGGGCAGAGGGTAAGAAATGGGGCATTAATGGGTACAGAGTTTCGGTTTGGAATGATGAAAAGTTCTGGAAATGGATGGTGGTGATGGTGGCACAACATGATGAACACACTTAATGCCACTAAATAGTGCAGTAAAAAATGGTTAAAATGGGAATTTTTATGTCTATTTTAGCAGGATTAAAAAAAAAAAAAAAGATATGCTCCCAGGAAACCCTCATTCCTGCCCATACAGAGAAGCTGCTAGCTGTATTACTTCCCAAAAGTTAAAAATCTAAAAATTTTGAAACTGGGCTCCATAAGGTCCCCACATTGAGGGGCTATGTTTCATAGAAGCATACTAGAGTTATTTGTAAAATACCTGTATAGTATTCATTCTAATCCATAATATGATTTTAATCATCGTCAATGAATTCTATTGGTGCCCTTGTGAAATCTCAAGTAGAGACTCTCCCAGCATCGTGAGGGGAAGATGAGGACAGGTCAATCCTGATGACTGTTGCGCTCAAGATTCTGGACCCAGGTTTGACAGTCCAGAGTTGTACCCTCTAGAGAAAGATGCCCTGGAAGCATTTACCTCTGTCCATGCTTAGTATACATTTCAACAGTAACTAGCCCAAAAGAAAAGCACTAGAGATTGACACTAAACTTTTAAAAGTTAACACAACATAATAGCATAGCTGCCTTATATAGTCTTATTTTGTAAGTACTGCAGTTCCATTAAAAATCTTGGCAAGATTCAGAAATCATAATCTTGTGTTTGGGTTCACTGGCACCAGAGACAATAGCTATGTGCACGCATGCATGCTTCAGCAGATACAAAGAAAAGATTTGGGTTGGTCTCTCAGTGACCTGTTTATATAATGATGCAAACACCAGAAGCCAAGAAATAATTGTCCTTGTGTTCCAAATACTATCATAATTAGCCATAGCAAATCCAAGAACCACATCTCTCATTTGTGTACAATTTAGCTGCCTGCTTACAGACATACTTTATCAGTTCCCTAAGACAAACTTTCTTGCTATCTGAAGTGTCAGGATTCTTAACACAAGAAACTACTGGTTAGGAATCTTCTATTAATAACATAATATTATGAAAAATGCTATGTCGGTGGGAAAGAAAATTATGTCAGACAAAATGCATGTTACCTCTCTCTTATTAATGGTTTATGGATGGAATACAGTACATTACTGACTGATATAATTCTGAGATTTTATTTTCCACTTCACTTGAGGTCAGGAGTTCAAGACCAGCCTGACCAACCTGGTAAAATCTCGTCTTTACTAAAAATACAAAAAATTAGCCAGGTGTGGTGGCAGGTGCCTGTAATCCCAGCTACTCGGGAGGCTCAGGCAAGAGAATTGCTTGACCCCGGGAGACAGAGGCTGCAGTGAGCCGAGATCATGCCACTGCACTCCAGCCTGAGCAACAGAGCAAGACTCTGGCTCAAACAACAACAACAACAACAAAAACTTTTTCATATCCTGATTTCTTAGAGGTTTAATTAAATTTCTTTCTGGTCCCCTAGAATGTGACTATTCCTTTAGGTGAGCTATTCAATCACCTTCTTTTTCATTCCTGCATAATTTGATCTGATTTAAAATTGATTGTTACCTAATTAACCAGACCTAGATAGTGATTTGAGTCTACCTGTAAACTAAAGCTTCTGAGTTCACCTACTTGGATTCCATATATCCAGGGATTAACCAAATAGCTTGAGTATGATAATTTAATTTGCTGAGGCTAAGACTAGAAAATTGTTCTCAGTAAGCTAAAATCAGGGTTTGTTTTGTTTTATTCTGTTTTGCTCATATCTCCCTGATAAATTATTTCTTCCAATTTCCCATTCAAAATGCTGAACCCACTTATTACAATGGATGTCTAGACCAGGGGCGTCCAATCTTTTGGCTTCCCTGGGCCACACTGGAAGAAAAAGAATTTTGTTGGGCCACGCATAAAATACACTAACACTAATCATAGCAGATGAACTAAAAAAATATTGTAAGAAAATCTCATAATGCTGGCCAGGCAGGGTGGTTTATGCCTGTCATCCCAGCACTTTGGGAGGCCAAAGCAGGTGGATCATCTGAGTTCAGGAGTTCAAGACCAGCCTGGCTAACATGGCAAAATCCCGTCTCTACTAAAAATACAAAAATTAGCTGGGTATGGTGGTGTACGCCTGTAATCCCAGCTACTTGGGAGGATGAGGCAGGAGAATCAGTTGAACCTGGGAGGCCGAGGGGCCGAGGTTGCAGTGAACTGAGATCGTGCCACTGCACTCCAGCCTAGGCGACAGAGTGAGACTTCGTCTCAAATTTTAAAAAGCTCAAAATGTTTTAAGACAGTTAGGAATTTGTGTTGGGCCACATTGGAAGCCGTCCTGGGCTGCTTGCAGCTCACAGGCCATGGGTTGAACGAGCTTGGTCTACACCATCGTAATAGCAGCTAGCCTTGAGCCCCTAGGGGTGTCACCCCGTCACTTCTCAGTTCCTCAAACAGTTATTACCTAAAACCAAAGTATGTTATTGTCATTCATATCAATGGCTTAAAATCCCATTTGGGAAGTTATGCCTTAATGCCATGTTCTGGTTTGCTATCTATGTTTTCTTTGACTTTTTATTTTATCATTTGTTCAAGAATTCCGTTTAGAGAATTTGAGCTACAAAATGCAGTATTTCAAAGTGACTTCTACACACTGGAAACACTGGATTATTTTACATCAATAGATGGGTATTGGTTACTTTTTGGGCAACGGGCACTGGATGAGGCTCTGAGGATTTATGGAGAACAAAAACCAACATAGTCCTCAGACCTGTGAGAGATATTACCCTCAGGCCAAGGGCAAAAGATATGCTTAGGGATTAATTCTTTGAAAGGCAGTCAACAAGGCCCTTTCCCTTTATACAATTTGCATAAAGTTGTAGAAGATACATCATTTCCTTCATCCACGATCCTATATAATTAAAACATCCTAATGAGTGCTAAGGAAATGACAGCCGAATTCTCCAAGTTGTACTTTTCTTCCAAGAATCAATAACCCCTCATTTCTTTCGCTTCACATATTCCAGTCACTCATTCTATATTCTGGGATTCCTATCAGAAGAATCAGCATTTTTGTTCCATAATTTAGAATATCAAAACCTCCCTTGAATAAGAATTATGTACAGAAATCTACAGCAAGGCATTTGTGTGTATCTATATACTTCAAGTTATAATAGAGAAGCCATTCTTGTCATCCTCAGGTTGGTCCAACCTGTAGGGACTGAGCCTGGCCCACTGCTCTGATTCATACAGGCCAATGATTTGGGACCCCTGATGCGTCCTCCTGAGCAGCCAAATCTTCTATCATCTTGAGCACATTTGCTGAGTAAAATTGCTCAAGTTTTATCACCACGGTCTGTGCAGAATGACGCAAAGAGAAAGAGAAAAAAGAGGGAGACAGAAAGAAAGAGAAAGGAGGGAGGGAGGGAGGGAGGTAAGGAAGCAGGGAGGTAAGGAAGGAGGGAGGGATGGAGGGAGTCACAAAGTGGCTGAGGCCAAAAAGACAAACCTAAGCAAAAGCAGGTAGACCAGAAGTTCAAAAAATGTGACTGCAGGAAAAGTGCAGAATTACTGCTGCCAGAGATGGCAGAAGCCTTGATCCTTCTCCACCACCTCATCCTACTGAAGTTCACTATCACAGGGTCACTAGCAAATCTCTTCCTAGCAACAGTTTCCTACTGGCCATGAAGTCATTCATCAGACACCTGTTAAATACCTTCTAAGCCCAGGTGTGGTGTCAAGCACTTTGATCCTTACTTCTTAATCCTCACAACAGCTCTATGGGGTAGACAGGACCATGTAGTCCTGTGCTTGCCACAGAGGAAATGCTTGACAAATATTTGTTCAAACACTGTATGTTCTCACTTATAATAAGTGGGAGCTAGCTCTGGGTGTGTGAAGGCATTACAGAGTGGTATAATGGATACTGAAGACTCATGGGGGAGGGATAAACAGCTACATATTGGGTACAATATACACTACTTCTGTGATGGGGGCACTAAACTTTCAGACTTCACCACTACACAATTCATCCATGTAATTAAAAACCGCTTGTAACCTGACAGCTACTGAAATTAAAAAATATATAAAAAATAAAAATATTTGTTGAATAAGTAGTTTCAATAGAATAGAAAACACGCTGTGATAGAGTACACTGGGAGTTCCATGGGAGCTGCTAAGAGGCGTATCAGAGCACTCCTATCAGAAGGCACAAATTATTTTACCTCCCTTTTCCCAGTGTCTAGCACAGAGGGTAGCAGCCAGTGTTTGTTGAATGAATGAGTGAGTGTACGGATAAATCAAAACTAAGAAAAGCTACCCATAGATAGGCAAATCAGATTCTGTTTCAGAGCTTTATTTGGGAGTTTATAATTACAAAAATTCTTTCTTTAAGGCAGATTTCAACTCTGATTATATTGCCATAGCTGTGCCTGAATAAAACATTACAAATTCATTCTTCTTAAAAACAAATTTGAATCTAATCTGTTAAACAGAACAAGCTTTCAGCAGATTTTTTCTCTTCTCCCCTGCTGCTCTATATCCTGTGTCCACAAACAATGGATGAAAAGGGGGGAAATTCAGTTTAAAATATTTTCCTTGCGCAGAAGAAAAAAAAAGCCAAAAAGGAAACTTCATGTTTTTTGCCCGATTCATTCCGGGGAGAGTTGATGGAATTGGCTATTTTTGCATTTATATACTCACTGCCTTATGTTTCTTGAGAGTTTCTATCTCCCTCCCATCAGAATCATCACAAAGTTCTTAACCAATTATACAGCAAAGAAATTATATCATTATATAATGCCACAGATTGTGACAATTCAATGTTAAATAGCAGCCTGACATACTGAAAAGTATAACAGGAAGGAAAAACATGAACAAATGAGCTCATCTAGCTTATTATAGGAAGCAGGGCTTCGAAGTTCCCATTCGGTAGCAACAGCAGCAGCAAACATCAGCTAAGAGAGAGGGATGGATGGATCGAGCACACGCACAGCAAACAGGAACTCTAAAAGCTGCAGGCTGTGGGCAAAATGAAGTTTCGCTTTCTTTGTAGCTGACTCAGTCCAGCATGGACTCAGCCTTCCCCTCAAAAGTCCTCTGAGGTCATCGGACTCTGTTAATTTTCTCCTAATATTCCGTTAATGAATCAGAGGCAGGCAAGAAGTCAAGCCTGCAGAATTTGTTATGAAACTGTTACCTGCTGATGGTGATGGTGCAGGCCTTCCTTACTCACTGTTCACATGGCTTCTGGCATTTGAAATCAGGGAAATGTGCTCATCAGTGTGGAATTTTTTTATTTCCATACATAGCTGATTTGCAAGGGGCAGGGGGAGCCCATTCTATTACAGAAGTATATTCTGCAAAATACATCTGATGTCTTTGACAGACACTTTTTACCCTTTAATGTTTGGTGATCTTTGATTTGCTATATGAATTCTTTCAACTTCTAACACAGACTTTGGTCTCTTCTGTGACACTGGCTGCACATGTTTGGATGAAATAGTTAAAGAGACCGTATCTAGAAGGAAGACAGCCAAAGCTTCTGAGCACAGGAAGCCAGATTCTCTGCAATAAGTCAGATTCGGGGCCAGATATTTTCCATCCAAAACCATGAACCAGGGGACTAAAAAAAAAAAAAAAAAAAAAAACCCTGAGATTTCAAGAGATTAAGTCAACATTTCACAAACTATGGTTCATAGAGTTCATGAATCAGAATCACCTGAAAAACTTGTAAAATGCAGTTCTCTGGGCCTCACCATAAAACAACTTAATCAGAATATCTAGGGTGGCATCCTGGAATATGATTTTAGCAAGTCCAGGTGGTTCTCACATACCAAGGTGTTGGATGAACAATGTACCCAGGGTCATCCTGCTAGGAAGGGGTGAAGACGGGATTCCCACTCAGGTCTGTGGTCTCCAAAGCCTGTACTTTTGCTGTTTCTGAGCTCCCTTCTAACATTCTAACATGTTATGAATGTAAACAACTTAAAATATCATAGTAATAATAATAATAGTTTTTTATTGACTGCTCAGTGTGGCAGGCCAAAGAATACTTAACATGCATTATCCCAGTGAGCCTCACCACACCCTAATGGGGCCAGTATTATTACTTCATTATTATCTATTTTTCATATGTGGAAACAGGTTGGAGAAGTTATTTTAATCCTTAGCTGTCTGGAGCAAAGGTAGTGTTAAAAATTACTTTCAGGAGACTGTTAGATTTAGCCAAAACAAAGGATTTCTGTACAAATGAAGCTATAAGACAAATGCCTCTGTTCACTCTCCCAAATAGACAGCCCCTCTTAAACCCAGCCAGTGTGGAAATTCTGGAGACTGCATTGGTCTTACTGGAAAACCTACGTTCTTCACCATTAATTGGTGCTGCTTCACCCATGGAACAGCCATTTTTTTTTAGCATAATTAATTCATTTCATTTCAGTTCCATCAAATGCTTGTGGAGCACCCAATCAATAACAGGCATGTGCTGAGCCTGTAGGAGATGGGAAGGCAAATTAGAACTTTGCACTCCTAAATCTCACCACCTAAGGAGATAGGGAAATACAGGCTATAAGTAGTATAATCAAGATCACAAAACACAAGAAAAGAACAAAGTGGGAATGGCTAATTTTAACCAGAACAGGAGCGCACAGTGCTAGCCACTATATCTACCTATTAACAAATGACCATGAGATCAATAGAGGAAGGAAAAAGGAGAAAAGTTTATTTTCTGAGTAATAACCTGCAGATTGGGGAAACGTAGCTTCCAGGGAAATCAAAAACACTTCTCCAAAGAGAAGAAAACAGTGGCATTTAAGTCTTCCAGGGTCTGTCTTACATGCATATTTATCAGGTTTGGGGAATGCCTATGAATATTTATGGAGAAAGTAAAGTATGCACAGTGAGTTAACATATATGTAACATATATTTCATGTTCATTTTGGGGCAGGCTTTTAACATTAAAATGAGGTGGAATTCTGCTCATTTGTGTCAGAAAGTGAACTACAGCATGCAAAGACACTTTGTGCGCAGTCGGTAGGCTGGCTGGAACCATGTAGCTGCTGATCAGGAAAGATTGTTGTAAGGGTGTTCTCCCACCCAATTGGTGCTGTTGGCAGGACCCCTAAGGTAGGGGTGTCAGTTAGGCGATGTTTTCCTAGAAGAAATTTCTGCCTAACTGTAGGAGCCACGCACGGTGGCTCACGCCTGTAATCCCCTAATTTTGGAAGGCCAAGGTGGGCAGATTACTTGAGGCCAGGAGTTTGAGACCAGCCTGGCCAACATGGCCCAAAATACAAAAAATTAGGCTGGCATGGTGGCATGCCTCCAGAGCAATCCCAGCTAATCGGGAGGTAGAGGCAGGAGAATCATTTAAACCCAAGAGGAGAAGGTTGCAATGAGCTGAGATCATGCCACTGCCCTCCAGCTTGGGCGACAGAGCCAGACTCCATCTCAAAAAAAGAGAGAGAGAGAGAGAGAGAGAAAAGAAGGAGTTTCTGCCTAACTGTAGGAAGAAAGCCTTATGGCAGTCAACAAACCTTATGGTAGTTAACAAGGTGGGAGTATGTGACCAAACCCTTCTCCCTGCTGTGGCCACTTAATTTCCCCTTGAGAGGCTCATGGTAGCCGCAGAGTCTGCCTCGCCTGCCAGCTGGTGTACGTACTGACATGCCTTTCTCACCACCATTATCCCTCCCCTAAAGCTCTCTGGGAAGATGACTACCGACCAGCTATCAGGAAGGGCAAGTGACAGTTGCCCGAGACCATGGGAAGAACGCTCAGATACTGAGAGTGCACTGGGGGTGTTCTTGTGGGGAGCTATGCATGAAGCTCTGCCCAGCTCAGAAGGGCAGTCTCCCACCCCTTTCCTGGAGGACTCTGACTCTCATTTGAGAAAAACTGCAACATGTGATGCCATTCCTCTATTTCCATCAAATATCACAATTGTTACATAAACGTAAAGCTTAAATGACTGCCCATGCATCAGAATATGCCAAACAGTCTGCATTATCTATATTTGCAGTGTGAAATAAAAATGCAGGAGGCCACTATCTCAGACTAAACTCCTGCCCTAGGCCGCAGTAGACCCGACTACATCAAAATGGAGTCACCCTGGCTAAAGTTCCATGTCATCAAACCCAAACTAAGTTGTTAACTGACCTTCCTGACCTTCCAAGAAAGCAAGATTAAGAGCAAGAGAGAGAATTTCCCAAACAGGCCAGTTTACAGCTTCAATCAGCATGATTATGCGGTTTCTTTGCTTTACCCTTACACAAAAAAAGGAAGCTTGAAGTAGCCTGATGTTAACTAATCAGTTACTTTTCTATTCTTCTGTCTCCCTGTCCCTGCCTTCCAAGAAAAATAACTTTGAAAGGGCTAATGTATTCTTTTATTCTTTGTTCTTTGGTTCTGCTTTCTTCAGCTCTCCTCTGTCAATAAAGCCAATCTCTGCTCAGCTCATCAGAACTCATTCTATTTTATGGGATGAAGTACTGCCTGATTGTAGAATTGCAATGAAGCCAATTGAAATCTTTAAATTTGTTGTAATTTTATCCTTTGACAGCAACATATAGAATAATACTTATATACCTAAATTTTAAAAGTGTCATGCCTGACTTTGAACACCAGTAGATAGTATCCAAAGTTTCCTATACGGAGAAATAACCTCTCAATGTTCCTATGAAACCCACTTTGTTACAATAAAGAAAAAAATGTTGGTTTAAAAAAATGCTTCTCTTATTAGTCCTAGCTCACTGTGAACAGGCCATCTGATAAGACACCATTTTTAGCTGTCGGCATTTCTTAAGACTTTTGCTTTATCTTCCCTCCACTGTTCCCTTCTTTCTTTTGTGTCTTCTGCCCAGGGTTTATGGCAGTGAATACCACCCAGACAAATGAGGGGGGGATCTGCACTCTTCTTCCAGAACCTACTAATTTCTACCTGCTCACCACCTCGAACTCCTAGGCTCAAAGCTATCTTCCTGCCTTAGCCTCCTGAGTAGCTGGGACTACGGGTATGCACCAACATTCCTGGCTAACTAAAAAAAAAAAAAAAACTTTTAGAGATAGGGTCTCATAATGTTGCCCAGGCTGGTCTCAAACTGCTGGCTCAAGTATCCTCCCACCTCAGACTCTGGAGTAGCTGGGACAAGCCATCACACCTGGCCAGGCTTGAACTTTTACGTTATGAAGGTGGCTTCTTTCCTCATGAACCAATGTCTACTAGCTTCCAACTTTTCTTCTGCAGCTTCCCCACCTCTCTCAGCCTTCATAGAATTGAAGGGTTGGGGCCTTGCTCTGGATTAGGTCTTGACTTAAGGGAATGTTGTGGCTGGTTTGACCCTCTATGCAGACCACTTAAACTTTCTTCATATCAACAGTACAGCTGTTGTACTTTCTTACTTGTGTGTGTTCACTGGAGGAGCACTTTTCACGTCCTTCAAGAACCTTTAAAAAAAAAAAAAAAAAAAAAAAAGGCATGGAAAAAAAGTGGAAAGTGGATCAGCAAGTGCTGATGTAGAAGCTGAAGCAAGTTATCCAGAAGATCTAGCTAAGATAATGTGTGAAAGTGATTACACTAAACAACAGATTTTCATGCAGATGAAACAGCCTCCTGATTTTTAAATTTGTTAAGATGTTTGTAATGGCCTAGAATGTGGTCTAGGTCATAAAAAAAAAATTGTTGAATTTTTAAATTTAACAAATTAAAAAATTAGAAATTATATAATGTCTGTTCTCAGATCACAGTGATAATAAAACTAGAAATCAATAAAAGATAGCTAGAAAATCTTAAAATACTTAGAGAGCAAATAACACACTTCTTAAAACCACCTGAATTAAAAAGGAAATCTCAAGATTAGCTTTAAAATATTTGGTTTATTTATTTATTTATTTATTTGGACATGGTCTCACTCTGCTGCCCAGGCTGGAGCACAGTGGCGTGATCTCAGCCACTGCAACCTCCATGTCCTGGGTTCAAGTGATTCTTGTGCCTCAGCCTCCCAAGTAGCTGGGACTATAGGTGCATGCCACCACAGCCAGCTAATTTTTTGTATTTTTAGTAGATATGGGGTTACCCTATGTTGGCCAGGCTGGTCTCAAACTCCTGACCTCAAGTGATCCTCCCACCTAGGCCTCCTGAAGTGCTGGGATTACAGGCATGAGCCACCATGCCTAGCCTAAAATATTTTAACTAAATTAAAATAAAAATGCAACTTTTCAAAATATGTGGGATGCAGCAAGAGTAGTATTTAGTAGGAAATATATAGCGTTGAACACATACATTAAAAAAGAATATCTGACATCAGTAATATAAGCTGCCACCATAGGAAACAAGAAAAAGAAGAGCAAATTAAATCTAAATCAAGCACAAGGAAAAATAATAATACAATTAAAGCAGAAATCAATGAAATTGAAAACAGGAAATCAATAGAGAAAATTAACGAAACTGGCTGGGTACAGTGGCTCACACCCGTAATCCCAGCACTTTAGGAGGCCAAGGTGGTCAGATAATGAGGTCAGGAGTTCAAGACCAGCCTGGCCAATATGGTGAAACCCTGTCTCTACTAATAATAAAAAATTAGCTGGGCGTGGTGGTGTACGCCTGTAGTCCCAGCTACTCAGGAGGCTGAGGCAGGAGAATTGCTTGAACCCGGGAGGTGGAGGTTGCAGTTAGCTGAGATCGGCCACTGCACTCCAGCCTGGGTGACAGAGCAAGACTCTGTCTCCAAAAAGAAAGAAAGAAAGAGAGAGAGAGAGAGAGAAGGAAGGAAGGGAGGGAGGGAGGGAGGGAGGGAGGGAAAGAAAGTTAACAAAACCAAAAGCTGATTCTTTGAAAAGATCAGTAAAATTGATAAGCCTTTAGCCAGACTAATTTTTAAAAATTAGTGAGAGACAGGATACAAATTACTCATACCAGAAATGAAATAGGAGACGTCATTACAGACTACATGGACCTTAAAAGGATAAAAAAGGAATATTATGAATAGCTTTATGCCCACAAATTTGGTAACCTAGATGAAACAAACCAATTCCTAAAAGACAATTTGTCAAAATTCACACAAGAAGAAATAGACAATCTGGATAAGCCAATGTCTACTAAAGAAATTAAATAAATAATTAAAAATCTTCTAAAATAGGCAGCAGCAGGCCCAGATAGGTTCACTGATGAATTCTACCAAACATTTAAGGCATTTAAGGAAGAATGTATATCAATCCTCCACAATGTCTTTCAGAATACAAAAGCACAAGCAGTATTTCCTAACTCACTCTGTGAGGCCAGAATTACCCCAATACATAAACCAGCCAAAGACATTGTAAGAAAAGAAAACTACAGACTAGTATCTCTCATGGACATAATGTAGAAATCCTCAATAAATTATTGGTAAATTGAATCAAACAATGCATTGAAAAAAATTATACATCATGACCAAATGGGATTTATTCCAAGTATGCAAGGTCGGCTCAACATTTGAAAATTAATGTAATCCATCAAATCAACAGGCTAAAAAGATGAATCATATGGCTGTTCTATCAGTAATATATTATTAAATTAATAAATACATATACATATATATTTCATATTTAGTATCAATAGATGCAGAAAAAGAATTTGAAAAAAATCCAACATCCACTCATAATTAAAACTCTAAGCAAATAGAGGGGAACTTTCTCAACCTGATTAGCAGCATTTACAAAAAACCTACGGCCAATCTCATGCTCAATGATGAGAAACTAAAGCTTTCCTGCTAAAATCAGAAGTAAGGCAAGAATGTCTCTTCTCATCATTCCTTTTCAACACCATACAAAGAAAATAAAAGGTATACTGCTTGCAAAGGAAGAAATAAAACTATCTTTGTTCACGGATGACATGATTATCTATGTAGAAAATCTGAAATAATTTAAAAAACTAAACACTTATAGCAAAGTTGCAGGATACAAGGTTATTATACAAGTCAGTTTCTTGCCTACAAAGTGGAAATTGAAATTAAAATGCAATAAAATAGAATTTGAAATTTAAAATGCAATACCATTTACATTAGCACCCATAAAAATGAAACATATACTGAAATACTTAGGTATAAATCTAAATATGTTCAATATCTATATGAGAAAACTTACAAAATGCTAATGAAAGAAATCAAAGAACAACTAAATAAATGGAGAAATATTTCATATTCATGGATAAGAAGGCACCATATCGTCAAGATGTCAGTTTTTTCCCAACTTGATCTATAGATTCAATATAATACCAATCAATATCCCAGCAAGTTATTTTGTGGATATTGACAAATTAATTCTAAAGTTTATATGGAAAGCAAAAGACCCAGAATAGCCAACACAATATTGAAAGAGTAGAACAAATTCAGAGGACTGACATTACCTGACTTTAGGACTTTCTGTAAAATAATCAAGACAATAATCAAGACAGTATGGTGTTGGCAAAAAAATAGACAAATAAATTAATCAAAAAGAATAAAGATCCCAGAAATATGCTTACACAAAGAGAGTTAACTGATCTTTGACAAATGAGTAAAGGCCATACAATGGAAAAAACATAGTCTTTTCAACTAATGGTACTGGAATAACTGGACATCCACATGCAAAAAATAAACCTAGACACAGACCTTATACTCTTCACAACAATTAACTCAAAATGGGTCACTGACATAAATATAAAATTTTAAACTATAAAACTTCAAAGATAACATAGGAGAAAATATAGATGGTCTCTGAATATGGCAATACAGTAACTTTGGATACAACACCAAAGGTATGTTCTATGAAGGAAATAATTAATGACCCAGACTTCATTAAAATTAAAATCTTCTGTGCTGTGAGAGACACTGTCAAAAGAATGCGAAGATAAGTGACAGACTAAGAGAAAATATTTGCAAAAGGCATATATGATTTAAAAAAAAAAAGATCCAAAATATAAGAACTCTTAAAATTCTGACAATAAGAAAACAAACAATCTAACTTAAAAGTGGAGAAAAGATCTGAACAGACACCTCACCAAAGCTGTACAGATGGCAAATAAGCATATGAAAAGATGCTCAACATCTTATGCCATTAGGGAATTGCAAATTAAAACAACAAGATACACTGCACAAATGGTGAAAATCCAAACCACTGACAACGACAAATACAGGTGAGGACATGGGACAACAACAACTCTCATTCATTGTTGGTGGCAATGCAAAATGGTACAGCCACTTCAGAACACAGTTGAGCAGTTGCTTATTGTGAAATATACTCAACACATGATCGAGCAATTGTGCTCCTTGGCATTTTTCCAAATGAGTTCAAAACTTGTGTCTGCACAAAAACCTGCACACGGAATACCATGAGTTCCAGCAATTTCACTTGTGGGTAAATACACCCAAAGGATTGAAAGCAGAGTCTCTTGTCAAGGAATAAGTTACGCAAAAAAGAAAGAAAAAGGAGAAAAAGAAATATTTGTGCACCCTCGTGTTCATAGCAACATTATTCACAATAGCTAAAACGTGGAAGTCACACAAGTGTCTGTTGATGTATTAATGGATAAGCAAAAAGTGTTTATGGGAAAAAAAACATACAATGAAATATTATTCAGCCTTTAAAAGGCAGGACATTTTGATACACGCTACAACATGAAAATCCTTGAGGACATTATGCTGAAGGAAATAAGCCAATCACAAAACAGCAAACACTGTTATGATTCCACTTATATGAGGTACTTACAGTAGTCAAAATCACAGAGACAGAAAGGATGGTAACTGCCAGGGGCTGGAAGGAGTAAGGAATGGGGAGTTGACATTTAATAGATACAGAGTTTCAGTTTTACAAAATGAAAAGATTTCTGGAGGCTGATGGCAGTGATCATTGCACAAGAATGTACTTCATACCACTGAACTGTATATTTTAAAACGGTTAAAATGGTAAATTTTATGTTATGTGTATTTTACCACAATAAAAAAAAAATTTAGCCTGGACATGGATATTTACAGCAGTTTTATTCATAATTTCCTTGGGAGGCAACCAACATGTCTTTCAGCCAGTGAACGGATGGATACACAAGCTGTGGTCTATCCAGACAATGGAATATTATTCAGTACTTAAAAGAAATGAGCTATCAAGCCAAGAAAAGACATGGAGAAATCTTAAACATAACATATATTACTAAGTGAAAGAAGCCAGTCTGAAAAGGCTACGTATTCCAACTCTATGACATTCTGGGAAAGGCAAAACTATGGATACAGTAAAAAATGAAATAAAATAATCATTGGTTTCCAGGGATTAAGGGAGAACAATGAATAGGTAAAACACAGAGGATCTTGAAGGCAGGGAAATTACTGTGTATGATGCTGTAATGGTGGATATATGTCATTATACGCTTGTCAAAAACCATCCTCAGCAGGAGTATAGTTTAATGCCAGGAGTTCAAGGCCAGCCTGGGCAACACAGTAAGACCTATCTCTACAAAACATTTTTTAAACATTATCCAGGCATGGTGGTGCGTGCCTGCAGTCCTATCTACTCTCAGGAAGCTGAAAGAGGAAGGGCTCTTGATCCAGGGAGTTTGAGGTTACAGTGAGCTATGATCGCACCACTGTACTCCAGCTTGGGCGACAAAGACCCTGTCTAAAAAAAAAAAAACGTTCATGTACCAGGAATATGTGAAAAAAGAAAGAAGAGGGGGGAAAGGAAAGGAAGGGGAAATGGAAAGAAAAAAAAAAAAAAAACCCACAAAATGTACAACAAGAGTGGATCCAAATGTAAACTATGGACTTTGGGTGATGCTGTGCCAATGTAGGTTCATCAGTTGGGACGAATGTACCACTCTAGTGGGGGATGTTGATAATGGGGAGGCTGTGCAGATGTGGGGCAGGTGTACAGGTATATGAGAAATCCCTATGCCTTCCTCTCAATTGTGCTCTAAAATTAAAACATAAATGAAAAATAAATACTGTACCTGGAAACTTAAGAAATATTTTGTCCTGGTTCTCCTGAGTCTGTGTGTAGCATTTCACTACATTGCCCACTTATTCCTGCTTGAAACTCTCCTGCCTTGGTTTTTCATAAGATACTACTCCAATTCTCTGCCTCACTCTTTCCGGGTGCCTTCTTTGTCTTTATTCCTTGGTGCGTCTTTGTTTTGAGGCTTGCTGTAGGCACACGCCTCGAATGTTCCTAGCAATGTCTCTCTCCACACCACCTCCCTCAGAGAACACATCAGCTCTCAATTTTCGGTTACAATATCTGCTGTGTAGACGACTCTCAAGTCCACCACTCAGTTCTGAACTGTCACCAGAACCCACCACCTAATGCCTGCCAGATGTTCTTCATGGAATACCTCCTGCCATCCTGAACTTGTCACATCTCAAATTCATTGCTTTATTTTCAAAGCCAGCATCTATTCCTGCCAAGAAACACATTTCCATCTCTGTCTCCTAGGCTTACAGCCATCTTTGATTCCTCCTTCTTTCCTGATCTTCATATGCCATCAGCCACCAAGTTCTGTGGACTCTTCCATCTGTTTCTTAGTTTGTAACCCAATGGTCGCCACTAGAAGACAGGCCCTCTCTGCCTTCTGTCAGGCATTTTGCAGGCACCTCCCAATTTCTAGTCCCTCCTCCCTTCATCCATGCTTTAATCTGCAACCAGAGCTGTCTTCTGAGGTCTCTTTTTGTGCAATTTCCCTCTGCATCTGGAAGCCTATTTTGGATTCCTCTGTTGAGCTGAATTGCCTCCAGTGGTCTCTTCCCACCATGGAATCCCTCAGAATCCATCACTTAAACCTCTCATTTGGCATCTACCACTCCTGTCTTGTATTTGCAGTTATCTTCTTACCTGTGTCTGCACTCCCTTAACTAGATTTTAATAGCAGAATGAGTGTTTGTGGGCTGAAAATGCCACAAATAGAGTAAGCCCCAACCAGAAACACCCCGGGGGCCCTGGCAGCTCTCTTTTGCTTCCCAGCGACTGTAAATAACTGTTCACAGAGCACTCTCAAACGCATTCACGAGGAGGAATCAAATGTGAAGTCACAGAAGACTCATCCGTCCAGAGGAGGCCATTGGCCATATCAGCTATTGTTTCTGTCATCAATTGCTGCTCATTTATTTCTTCACGTCCCACACAGCAGCCCTGTTTTGATTTCTTAACCCATTTCCCTCCCCACACCCTGATGTCTGTTCTATCCTAGCACAGCTAACAAGTACATGCCTCACAGCCTGTATCTGTTTTTTTGTTGTTGTTGTTGTTCAGTCTCTGTGTCCTGTTGCTGTGCCGTTCCTGCCATCAGCCTCGTGTTCATGTAATTCTGTTCCATTGGTATCCATCTTTCTCACCCCTGAGCATCTGTACTATAGATTGTGAACTTTTACTACCTTTCAAAATAAACAGATGGGCACCTTCAAGCAAAAAGCTGTCCACTCATTGTTCTAAAGAAAGACTTCTTTCCCTGGGCAGATGACTTCAGCATATAGAGGAAATATTTCTAATCTAAATTCCAATTTAAAGGCCTTGTCTCTCAAGCAGTTATCCCTCTTACCAAAGTGCTGGTCTCCTGAACAGCTTTCACTCTGTGAGGCTGGGTATCTGTATGTACGTCCTCATCATCTCAACTGATAAATGACTGTTGTCTGAGGACAGATCAAGGCGAGAAATCGCATCTTCATCTCACTGCACATTCCAGTTATCAAACTCTGCTCCTCCCCAGATTGGGAAGCCATGCAGAATGCAGACATCACATTCCATCACAGAGCAGCCCAAGACACCTCCCCTTCCTGCCCTCTCCTGGGTTCAGCTATAACATGGGCCATTCTACACTTGAGTCGAGTTGGTCCATCTCTGTTGGGCAGGGAAATCCCTAGCAGAATTTCACATCTGGTTGGGCTGCTAGCAATACTCAATTTCATACACTTAAATTTTAGACACCTGGAAACCCGGAAATCATGTGATCTTCTCTCACAGAAAGAAGGAAAATATGCACACGTGTTACGCCGGGCCTGCTCGGAGTTTCAGCAGCAGCACCAGTGAGCCAGGAAGCATAGGGCACCCCGCATGGGATACGAACAGCAATCCCATGTCAGCCTTCTTGGCCCAGCAGAATGCTCTGACTCTCTTCAGCAATCTCTCTACTCTGGGAACCCACAATGCAATTTTTGTTTGTTTGTTTGTTTGTGTGATTTTTGAGAGGGGATCTTGCTCTGTCGCCCAGGCTGGAGTGCAGTGGTGCGATCTTGGCTCACTGAAACCTCCGCCTCCCAGGTTCAAGCAATTCTCCTGCTTCAGCCTCCCTAGTAGTAGCTGGGACTACTGGTGTGTGTCACCATGCTCGGCTAATTTTTATATTTTTAGTAGAGATGGCGTTTCAGCATGTTGGCCAGGCTGGTCTCAAACTCCTGACCGCAGGTGATCCTCCCACTTTGACCTCCTAAAGTGCTGGGATTACAGGCATGAGCCACCACACCTGGCCACAATTATTTGTTAAAAGCACTTCTGTCACTTCCCAAGTCCCCATAGCCATTTGGCCTCCGCCCAGACCTGCAGAGCTCTATTAGTTGCACTCTTTTCTGAGCTCCTCTAAATTCATCCTTAACTGGGTATCTCTCATATTCAGATACACAGACGGCATACCTGATCACTTCCAAACAGCAACCACTTCCAAATATGCATACCAGTAATTCGCTTTCCAAACGTGCATACCAGTAATTCACTGTCCATGGACTTGCCATGTCATTTCTAAATAGCATAATCAATTGTCTCTTACCTCTGAACTTGCGGCCCTCCTTTTCAGAGCTCCACCTGTCCTGCCAGGGCAGGGGGGTGTGAACTGCCTGCCACTCTTGCTGCCTCCACTGCCCAGCTTTCCTGGTTGGGCCCTGGTCTGACCCTTTGGCTGTGGGGACTTCAAAAATGCCAATTCTGTAGTTACGATCACCTACCTATTTAATGTCCACACACACAAACACACATACACATACACACGTGTCCTTCAGAATATGGAGTTAGAGGACCCTCAAGCAGTTATCTGAGTCACCCCCCAGCTTTTGTTTATGCATTCATTCAGTTATTAAACAAACAGTATTTATTCTACATGATACCAAGCCCTGAAGGTGCAACAAACAATGAAACTAAGTGCCTTAATGTGGTAGACACCTGTTGTTTGATTTTGTGGTTTCTTTGTTTTTGTTGTACTATTCAACCCGCTTTGCTGACAATAGCTCCTGGGTTTTCTTTCACTAGCCACTTGAGCCCCATTCATAGGATGCAGAATTTCAAAGAGGACTGGCCTTTCCTCATCCCCAGCCCATGGTGAGGGATGCACACAATACCTGGCAGTTCTGACCAATCAGTAGCACAGTGACTGGCCTAGGACAGTGCTTCTCAAATATTTTAGTCTCAGGACCCCTTTACACACTAAAAAAAAGATTGTGGACTCCAAGAGTTTTGACCATATTTATAAATATTTACCATATTTGAAATTTAAACTGAAGAAAGTTCTAAGTATTTCTTTATTGTGCTAACCCAATAGTCACATAAATGAGGTAGCCAAAGGGCAGGGAGGGAGGCCAGGCATGGCCCCAACAGCATGGCCTTCTACTCACCAAGTCTGATCTGGCTACTGCCCATGCTGGAGGAAACCCTGCCCACAACACAAATCAACGCCAGGCTCCAATATGGCAACTTCCCTCAAGGAAACCAACCAGCCCCTTGGTGGCAAAATGACCATTTGGGGACCCTTTTATGTTGGAAGTTGTGGCAATTCATTTCAGCAGAGCTGATGACATTCTGATATGGGCTTGCCTTTCTTGCTTGCAGGTCTTTAGCCAGCACTACTACCTGAAGGCTCCAGAGTGTTTGATCCACAGTCTCACATCCCATATAACATAGCACCCACATAGCAACAAGAGCCTTACTTTACAGCACAGAAGATAAGGCAGCAGCCCCATGACCATGAGACCCACTGGTATCTCACATCCCAGCCCACCCTGAAGCTGCTGGCCTAACAGATGGACAGAAATATCTGCTGAAGGCACAGCTGAGGAGTTAATGAGAATGTGATGCCCTCCATGGACGGGCAGCACCCTGCAAAACAGTTTGCATGCTAAACCAATGCATGGCATATGACACATGGGTCCAGGAAACAATAGATGGGACCAGGAATGGCCCAACTTACCATCTTGCAAAAAACTTTTGCCTCTGGTCCCTGCATCTCTGACCTCCATAGGTTAACTGTTTCTGGTTCTTAAAGGGGGTCACAACTACTGATGGACACAGCGAGAAGCCCACTGAACTTTCAGCTGTGGCTGCCACTGGGCACACTGGGCCAAGGGACCAGCAGGCAAGAAGAAGATCTCCATTCTGACAGAGACAATAGATCTTGATCATCAGGAGGAAGTCTTATTTGCTGTTGCAAATAGGAGCAAGAAGAACTATGTTTGGTACCCAGGTGAACCACTTGGGCCTCCCCAGTCCTGGCCAATTGTACAGTAAATGGACAAGTGCAACACCCACGGCCTTAGAAGTGAATGCAAACAAGCGCTTGCATAGCTCAGGGATGAGGGCGTGGGTCACTCCACCAAGTTAGCACAGGCAGAGGGGAATCCAGAATGAGAAATAGAGGCGGGAGATGATGAGGCAGTTGCAGCCTCAAGTCCAACTACAGCAGTGGTGACTATGGCTCACTCCACCAACATCCTGTTCTAAGTTTTCCCCAGGAGAAGAGGCGCACCAGAGAGCTGAAGGACCTCTTCCCAGGACCCAGATGAAGGAAAAGGCTCCAAGAGAGGCAAAATATGAGCTGTCATGGAGACTATACTGCCTACCAAGAGCCCCTGCCTGAGGATGGAAGGATTCATTCACCTAGATATTAGGAAGATTGTCTGATAATAGCTCTTAGCTGTCACCATCTTCAAGAATGACTTTGGCCAAAGGAAGCTGCCTCACCCAAGATCACACCCCTTTCCAGGGAAGCCCACATCCAATGACAGATCCACCTGGGGGACAACTCAAAAGGCCATCCTGGCTTTAGTGCTCCCCATGGGGTGGGCTGAGATCTTGCTGTGACTTCATTGCTGCCCCAATTCTCCCTCTTCCCGATCCTGCTTCCTTGCCTTCACCCACAGACGGCCATCCTAAGAATGCTCCCTAATCTATTTCCTGCACACAAATCTCCATCTCAGGATCTGCTTCCCCAGGGGAAACCCAACCTGCAATGGTACCCCCAGCCCCAGGTGGGCCAGCAGCAAGCTGAGCCAACCTGCACCACCCTGCACACCTCAGCCTAGCCCAAAGGACTAAAGGCAGCATTCAGATGCCTGTGACACTAACTCCAGAAGACTTTAACACCCACTGGGCACTTTCCCTGAAAGATATTCATATGATAAGTCTAAAAGGGTTGTTAAGGAATAAGATGTGAGCAGAGAAGACATTGTCGAAGATGATTCAGGAACTTCTAGTGTTGGTGGTGTCATGGATAAGCAAAGCTTTTTAACCAGGATGGTCCAATTAAATGGAGAAAGTAGGAGGTGGGAGGAAAAATGAGCTTGATTTTGGATTTTGGTCCAGCTGAGGCTGAAATGATGGGGGATATCCAAGTGGAGATATCCATATGGCAATTAGAAATTTTAAAACACCATGTGGCATTTTGCCTCCAGTCCCTGCGCTTCTGAGCTCTGTAGGGTAACAGGTTCTGACTCTCAAAGGGAGAAACTTCTATTGCTGCACACAGCAAGAGTCCCACTGAACTTTCACCGACAGCTGCCACGCAGGCACTTTGGGCTCCTTATCCCAAGAGACCAGCAGGCAAGAGGAGGATCATCATTGTGGTAAGGACTGAAGATTAGGATCCAAAGGACTTTCGAATATAGGGGATGGTGGAAATCACAGTCCTGGACGAAAAAACCCAAGAGAACTGCAAGAGAGCTGATAGTCCATTTGTCTTCCCAAATCCCCTGGATGAGGTGCTGGCAATGCTCTGCTCTTGCCAGCAGTTTCTAATGTGTCACAACCCTCAGCTTCTGGAAGTGCTTCATTCTTTAGAGCCCAAATCCCTCATGAGCTAGTGAACTTGTTTCTTCTTTCGTTCTAAGTCATATAAAACACTTTTCATTCTTAATGATATTAAACTCCCTCAACCTTTCAGGATAAAATAATATTCTATCCCTTCATTTTTTTTCCTCAGCAAGAAGAAAATTTTATTTTAACAAACAGACCTACATAAGTTAAAAATTAATTATAGGAGACTACTTCAGAATTCCAGGAACCAGTGAAGCGCAACAGACCACATGCCCAACCTGGATGACCTTAGTTTTTCTGGTTTTTGGGTTTTGTTGTTGCTGTTGTTGCTTTCTAGTTGATGCTCTAGTCAACAACCAGCACAGATGAGGAGCTTTTTCCAGGCCCATAGTTTGCAGAATGCTTGCATGGTTTTATTTCAAACTTGAAAAAGAGAGAAGATTATGTGATCCTGTAAAAACAAAAGTCAAGCGTCTTCAGTAGAAAGCTGGTCTGGCCCTCTTTGTAAGAACTATGCACTGTATCTGGATGGATTTGAAGCAATGCAAGGGTAGTGGTTTATGTGTCACCATAGTCGAGACTGAATGCTGAACTCGAGGCTGGATTCAAACCCCAAGGCTCACCCTAAGTGTGTGACCTGAGTTCGCCTTCTTGGTGCGTGTTGCTCACCTTTAAAACAAAAGGATTAAGCTAAATCACCACAGTGGTCTCTTGAAGTCACTAATTCTAGGCTGTGGTGTGTTTTCTTAAGGTTTCATATTTCCATGTAAGCTTCCTAAACCAATCATAAATCCTTCAGGGCAGACACATGGAAGTGATTTCCCCCTTTTCCCCTCACATAGCACAGAACACATTTGTCAATGACAGTGGTCCCCAAACTTAGCTGGATTTAAAAATCACCTGCAGTGATTTGAGATGGGTTACAGCTGTTGATTTCCAGATCACTTGCCCAGGTATGTGGAGTTAGTGTAGAATAAGGCCCAAGAATGTGCATGTGTAACATGTTTCCCAGGTGATTTGCAAGCAAGTTGGTCCACCAATCATATTTGAGAAATGTTATCATGTACAGTGAGTACAAAATACACGTTGAATGACTAACAATGATTCTGATACCCCTCATTCCTCCCATTGCAGGCCCGGCTTATTTTCTCAATGAGGTTCTTCAATATTGTCACCTTTTAAAGCTTTAGAAGGCATTTCCTTATAATGAATTGTTGACAGTGCTAATTATTTGAATTGGTACATGATTTTTATTTACTCTGATTTGTTCTCGTTTTTCTTATACTATCAAGGACTAGAACTATAAAATGAACTTTCAATAGCTAAGTAATAGAACTTTCATTTTTCATTATCTAAAACATAGTAAGTCAGAGAAGCACATTTTAAAGGACAGCAAATATGTGTTCATTTATTTTAAGTAATGTTTCAGCCAAAAAAATGCAATGAAATAAAATTATTTTATTTATTGGGTGTTTTCAAAGTTAAGTTATGAAAATGGTTCCCTGTTGCCTTTAGGTGACTGGTTTTTTTTTTTGTTTGTTTTTTGTTTTTTTTGTCTTGGGTTCTTTTGTTGTTTGTTTGAAAACTCAAATTTGGAAGTACTGTCCCAATGCAAAATTTTCTAGGGCCCAATTTGCTTATTTTTTATTATTATTTATTTATTGAGACTGTCGCCTGGGCTGGAGTGCAATGGCACAATTTCGGCTCACTGCAACCCCCACCACCTGGGTTCAAGCGATTCTCCTGCCTCAGCCTCTCAAGTAACTGGGATTACAGGCGCCCACAACCACGCCCAGCGTGTGTGTGTGTGTGTATGCGCATGTGTGTGTGTTTAGTAAAGACAGGGTTTCGCCATGTTGGGTAGGCTGGTCTCAAACTCCTGACCTCAGGTGATCCGCCCACCTCGGCTTCCCAAAGTGCTGGGATTACAGGCCTGAGCCACCGGGCCTGGCCAGTTTGCTTATTTTTTAAAGTCTAGCTCCTCACAGCCATGGCTGCTGTGCCAGCACTGAGGCACCCCTGTTCGTGGATAAATTGCTCCCAAAAGACTGAGGAGGAGCTGGATGAGGGGCTAGAAGCCACAAGGAGCCAGATGAGATCCTGTCGGAGAGGCTATGGGGCCTGAAAATGTTCTGGAGCTGGGCCAGTCTGAGGTCAGAGCCACTTCCATCTCTCCCCTCTTTGTAGCACAAAAAATATACAGGTTTTCGAAGGCAGCCTTGTGGATTGGAACAACTTTCTTCATGAGATTCTGATTCTCATGGGGCAACCACAGCAGCTGCAGCAGCAGAGGAATGCCAGGTGCCCGCCTTCACTTCCTGGAAAGATCTAGATCCTGACTGGTATATTAGACCTGTCTCGCTGGGAGAAGTTTTAAATGCAAGAGTGTTTGAATTCCTGATTATTTTGATTTTTTTTTTAACTTGGGTACCTTGATTTGTGAGACAATGTGAGAAAATTCTCCTCACATTGTCTCACAAAGAGACTTCAACTTACCACTGTGCTCTCTACACTCTCCTGACATAGTTCTGTCCTCACTCTGACGCCAGAGTGTAGCCATGCAGTGGTTATTCCTAGCCACTCCACGCCCCCCTTTTAATCAATTGCTCCTACCTGGAAGATCCCCTCACCATCTGATTGTGAGGTAGCAGCTGATGCTAGTGGAAGGGTGGTACCCCTGACCATTAACAACTGCTTTAAAAAAAGAAGAGAAAAGAGCATGCATACACTATGAAACACACAAAATGCATTACAATCGTAGTGTGAAGCAGCCACTGTGAGTCCTTATGTATGCTGGCCCAGAAGGAGGCCAGCTGCATGCAGCTTTAGCCACAGGATGAGGGCTGTGAAGGACAGGAACAGGAGCACGTTCCTCTGCACATTTTGTCTATTAGACCTGTGTGTGTTAACTAATAACGATAATAAAGCCCGTGATCACTTTTTGTACTTAAACATTAAAAATGACCTCCAACTGACAGTGAAAATAAATAACAAATACATAAATAAGTATAGCTGGTAAAGCAGTGTTCAGATTTTCTCAGCATTAGAATGTTCTGCACATAAAGGCAATAGTCATCATGGGAGACAGGACGGAGGGTTGAGGCACTGCCTGGATACAGCATATTCCAGAGCACGTGGCATGAACTGAGCCTGGGCCACCTTGGGAGCTTCAGCTGGGCGCTTCTTCCATTCATCCTCCACTTGGGGCCTGAGATGCCAGACTTTGGGAACTCAGGGGGAGAGGGTGGGAAGGGAGTGAGGCCAGACTTTGGGGACTCAGGGGGAAAGGGTGGGAAGGGAGTGAGGCCAGACTTTGGGGACTCAGGGGGAAAGGGTGGGAAGGGAGTAAGGGATCAAAGACTACAAATTGGGTGCAGTGTATACTACTTGGGTAATGATGGGTGCACCAAAATCTCACAAATCACCACTAAAGACCTTGCTCATGTAACCAAACACCACCTGTTCCCCAATAACCTATGGAAATAACGCTTTTTTTTTCTAATCAATCTGCTTACACCCCTGTTCTGGGCCAAATTGTATCCCTGTCCCCCACCAAAAAAAAAATGTGTATGTTGTAGTCTAGTACCTCAGAGTATGAGTGAATTTAAAAATAAGGCCTTGAAAGAGGTGGTTAAGTTAAAATAAGGGCATAGTGTGGGCCTTAATCCAATCTTATAGGTGTCTTATACGAAGAGAAAGAGACACTTGGGTAGGGGGGTATTGGTGCATGCACAGAGAAACTACATGGAGAAAGCGCCAGGCAGAGAGAAGGCAGCCCTCTGCCAGCCAAGGAGCGAGGCCTTGGGAGAGCCCACACTGCTGACACCTTGATCTTGGACTTCCAGCCTCCTGACTTTTAAGCCACCCAGTCTATAGTATTTTATTATGTCAGCCGGAGCAGACTAGTTCTCGCTCTTTCTCTCCCTCTTCCTCATATACCTCCTATGTACACTGCCACTCTTCCTTAGAAACTTCCAGGTCTCCCATTTCCCTTAGGACAGAGGCCTCAACCCAGACGTCTGCCAGGCCACCATCTCTGTCCTCCAGCCACGCCTGTCTTCCCGTGACAGATCCCACACCCCTGAGCACTGTGAATTACTCCTTCCTCCATTCCCGTCACCTAGTCAGTTTCCACCACCCTTAAGTACCAAACACAAACGCCACTCCTTCAGGAACACCACTGTGGACACCTTCACTGCAGCACACCCATCTACTGTAAGCTCTCATCAGCCCTGCACATTTCCCTCACAAACAGAGTTCTGGGTTTTTTTTAATTTTACATGCATTTATTAATTCCATTCATCTCTGTCTCCCCATGTCATTGTGGTCTCTAAGAGGGCATGGACTTTTCTGTTTCATTCCCTGGGAATATAGTCTTCTGGGCCTCACATAGGGGTTGGCAGAGAGCAGGCACTCAACCAGTAATTGTTGAATCAATGGATGACTGCAATTTAAACCCACTGCTGGGCATATGGGGAAATGGATGGGTCAGAAGGTACAAAGAAAAGGGGAACTAATGCAATTCTACATGAAGGAGGGAGCTCAGTCAGTGGCATGAAAGCCAACCCTAGAAACATCCCTATTTGCAACATGATCTTCAATTACCAGAACTAGCAAATACCAACTCTGCTTTGTCTCCTGGTACAGAGACAAAGCATTCCACCCTGAGCTAGGTGATGGGAACACTCCACCCTGAGCTGGGTGATGGGAGCACTCCACCCTGAGCACTCCACCCTGAACTGGGTGATGGGAGCCCCTGCATTCCCCACGCAAGGCACAGTCTCTGACCTTGACTTTGAAACCATTTCCTATTACCTCTTTCCTGCCCAAAGTCAAGGTTGTCCAGTACTCCCCACCCTTTGGCATCCTTTGACCATTTATTTGCCTTCCAGCCATTTGTTCTACCAGCCCACCCCTTTCTCCTTAGGAAGCAAATTTTCTCTTCACCTTGTCATTATTCTCAAACCTGGCAGAACATCACAATCATATGGAGGCATTTTTCATAACAATGTTCCTGGGTCCATTCTCCAAAGATTCTGAAGTTCACCCAGCAAATAAAATGTAGTCTGTTGCCATCTGCTCTGAAGTGATGAGCTGTACTCTCTTGGACTAGCTTAGTATTACAATGAATTTATTTGTGTGGTTAAACCAGTTTAATTGTTTCCCCCTGAGGATGATATCAAATTTGATAAACACAATGTGAGGTTCTAATTGTATGATAGTAACAAACATTAGTATTGTGGCTTACAGCTGACAGTATGCCTTCTCAACCTTCTTCTTATTTGATTCTCCCAATCCATGAAGGCAAGGAAGGGCACAACCATGATCCCTCCCTATGGGCAAGAAAAGCTTGATGAATTCCTTGCCCAGGCTACACATTAGAAATGGCAGTAGGGCCAAGGTGAAACTTCTAAGTACATGGAGCAGAAATGCGTCCCCACCCAGCACCCACAGCCTTTTGTCTGTGCAATTAAACCAACTACCTAATGCTTTCTGAATACCAAGTTAAAGCTATGGATGCTAAATCAACATGGGCTAACTGACATGCACTTAATAATTATTTCTGGAATGTCTACCATGTGCTGGGCACTCTTCTAGAAACAGGAGATGTAGAGTAAACCAATGGATCAGGCCTCTACCCACACAGCATGTGCTTTCTGACAGCCAGGGCCCCTTTCTGGATGCCCAAGTCACGGCGGTTATGAAATGGATGCTATAAACATCTCTTTCAAAAAGCGTTTCTTGAAATACGTTGCCCTGAGGCTAACAGACAAAAAATACTCATTTCCACTTAAGCCAAATAACCAGAAGCATTTTTATTTATTATTTTTTTTTTTTGAGACGGAGTTTCGCTCTTGTTACCCAGGCTGGAGTGCAATGGCGCGATCTCGGCTCACCGCAACCTCCGCCTCCTGGGCTCAGGCAATTCTCCTGCCTCAGCCTCCCGAGTAGCTGGGACTACAGGCACACGCCACCATGCCCAGCTAATTTTTGTATTTTTAGTAGAGACAGGGTTTCACCATGTTGACCAGGATGGTCTCAATCTCTTGACCTTGTGATCCACCCGCCTCGGCCTCCCAAAGTGCTGGGATTACAGGCTTGAGCCACCGCGCCCGGCCAACCAGAAGCATTTTTAAAGCAGTTTTACAACTCTTGTGTAACTCTACAGGAAAAGAAATATAAGACCAAAAGGCTTGGCAGTATTTATTTTGTTAAGTTTCGAGACCACTTGCTACCAGTGTACCAGCCTCAGTCTCCTTACCTATCTAAGGTTAGACTTACAATAGTGTCCACTTCATCATGTTATTGGAAAGAACAAAAGAGTCAATGTCTCCAAAACACCCAGGACAATGTTTGGCACATCGTAAGCCAACCTCTGAAACCTTCATTACTTTCATGCAAGCCATGTGCAGAAGGCATTTTTCTCTACCTATTAATGTTGGATTTCATTTTATCTTCTGCTCATCATGTACTCTGAGGTTGCGTTTCTGCCTTTCCTAAGACTCACAATCACTTCCAATTTAATATCCACCATGAATTTAATTAAAGTTCTGTTAGCATCTACCTCTTCTAGACCATTAATGAGGCTGTTAGATAAAATGCAATAAAGATCCCTGGAGCAGCCCAGCAGACATTGCTATTAATCATTGTTTACCGCTCTTCAGTTCATGTTCATACTTTATGGCCATTTGTATCAACTTCCCCACTTTGAAAATAAAAGTACTAATAGTTACTTCAAAGAATTGTGGCAAGGATTCCAAGAGGTACTATACCGTGGTGTCAAGCATCACTTCAAACCTCCCTGCTGCTGGGGAAAAAAGAATAGGTTACATCAGCAGGGAGCTTTCCAGAGAACAGAGTTATCTCCAATGCTGAGATTCAATGAGTCTGCCAATTTTTGCTACCTTTGATGGTCTGAGTTTAAACAACACTCTAATCACAAAAAAAAAAAAAAAATCTTAAAAAGAGGAAGGACCTGTGGGGTCCTCTAACCCAATTTCTGATTCTAATCAGTAAGCCCCTAAAGCCTTTCTACTCAAAATACGATTTCTGGACCAGAAGTCTGTTAGGAAAACAGAATCTTGAGCTTCACCTCACCTAAGGATCTGCTTTTTGGCATGATTTATATGTTCATTAAAGTTTAAGAATCGTTGCCCTGCTTAATATCCTTTATGGGTGATCTGAGACTCAATAGCTTAACAAAGCTATGGGCGTGTGTTGCGGGGGATGTTGCCCAGGCATTAGAACATTCAAATATAATAATATCTTGGCCAGGCACGGTGGCTCACACCTGCAATCCCAACACTTTGGGAGGCTGAGGCAGGCAGATCATGAGGTGAGAAGATCGAGACCATCCTGGCTAACACAGTAAAACTCCATCTCTACTAAAAATACAAAAAATTAGCTTGGCATGGTGGCACGCACCAGCTACTCTGGAGGCTGAGGCCGAGGATCAGTTGACCTTGGGAGGTTGCAGTGATTCGAGATCACACCACTGCACTCCAGCCTGGGCAACAGAGTGAGACTCCATCTCAAAATAATAATATCCTAAAACTTTTTTTTCCAAAAGCAATAAATCTTAGAAAGAGCTATTCTAAAAGTAAAGCGGCAGCTCACATGCTGGTAAATTATTGCCTTATTTACTCTAACCTTGAACCAATTCTCTTGATTCGTCCTCCCACTCCCCGCCCCTTTCTGTTCTCTGGGCAACTTGATTTTCTGTTTGTTTTCTAGTTCCTACTTGGAGAATGAGGCACTGCCATTCCAGGAAAGATTGACATTTATCTCATTTTCAACCCAGTCTCTGAATGGTGCATGTTTACATGGCAGTCAGGGCCTAAATGGAGTGGAGGGGTGCCTGGAAACCCATGCACATAGAGGCTTGTGAAACTGTGAGTCTGAAGTTCAACCAAAACTGGGCAGAGTACAGTCTAGGTCCACTTTTGCCTCCACTTTTTGCACTGCCGTTGGAAAGTTAAAGACTGGCTTGAAGACCCGAAGATGCCACTGCTTTTTAGTGTTTTTACTGGAAGGATATCCAGTGGAACATGGAATCCTCTCCTCAGTTTCTTTAAGCCTTTTTACAGGCTCATCCCCTGCAAGATGACAACCCTAGACCTCCCCTCTCCTGAGTCCCTCTAAACTCCATATTATCTTGGATTTTTTAAAAATCCAATAATTCAAAGTCATTACCAAGTTTCCCAACCAGATTAGAGTCTTCCCAATGAGCAGAGACCATGTCCTGTACACCTTTGGAAAGACACCAAAGGACATCTACAGCCATTAAGGAACTGTGGGTCTTAGAGACTTGGGCTTCCTGAGACGTTTTCCTCAACTGCGAAATGAAACTAGCCATAGGGTTACTGTGAGAATTTTCAAAGCAAAAAAAAAAAAACCCAAAAAAAAGATGAATACACAGAAAGTGCTCAATTGGCTCAATAGACACTATTGATTGCTGGACCACAGAAATCCTATGAGTCCGTATCACCACGTGCTTATCTCTCCTTCCGCTGGGGAAGCAAGAAGGCAGTAGAATGGCCACTATCATCATGAAATATAAGGTCCTGGTTTCCTAGGCATTTGTCAGTTAATTTCTCTTTCTGCCTCTAACAATTTGTACATCTTTAAGGAGCTCTGAAAATGATCATAGAGAGCTGGTGTAATGACAGGTGGGAAACGCCTAATGTAACAAAAGCGACACATTTTCATATTCCTCTTCCCTGAAATGGATGAAATTTTTTTCCAAGGTTTAGGTTCCTTCCAGTGTGTGAAGAGCATCTGAACATCACAGGGAGGGAGGGATGAGGGGAGACTAGATGCCCGATGCAAATAGTGAAGTGAATGAAATCAAGATAATTAGATGCTGCTGAAATACCTACATGTCTTCTAAAAATCAGGAGAAAACGCCAATCAGATGTGGCTGACAGACTGCATCTTGTTGCCTAGCACTGGTCTGAAGTGACTGGGAGTTGCTAGGCAACCCATCCTCCGGGGCTTGGTGATCCAACACACACTAGATAGATGCTTTTCCTCTGCTATCCTGCTGCCCCTCACAATTTTCTCATCTGTAAGATTCACACCTGATTAATGTTTCCTCTGGACTTTGTTTTCCATTTGGATTGGGTGCTGCGACGTGCAGGCTTGCCTGTGCTCAAGTGAGCCTGGCTGCCTGAAGAATGCCTTGCAGCAAAAAACAAACGATCTTCTAAAGATTAAACTACATTGAGATTAAAGCCTGAACTGTGGAGTGTAGGGCAGGAATCTGAACCATTTCTTGTAGAAATTATCAAATTACCATCTGCGTCAAAGGTGGATTGGTCTGGTACTGATTGGAATGCTGTGGACCAAATGTCAAAGTCACTCAAGTTTATTCTTACCACCCTAAATAATTTGAGGGAGAGGGAAAGTGCTTTTCCTAGCAGGGAGCTTTCTCTAACTGCTCACAGGTTTACCACACTTTCCAGCAGATCTGCTCAGCTCCTATGAAAAAGCCAAGTGTAAATATTAATGACTGATAATAGCTTACTCTTACCCTAGCCTACCCTTTCCAGCAGTATTTACATTGTTGGGATGCAAGGTAGAATTTCAGGAAGGAAGTAGAGTAAAAAAATGTTTCTTCCTCCTTTCTTTTTTCATTTCCTTACTGTGTAACATAAATTGTAACACAATGGTAGCAATCTATTAATAATATTTAACATTTAGCTGAGCTCATACTAGTTCTTACTCTCCTGGAACTTCTGATGACAAAAGATGTTAACATATTCAAGCTAATATTGTTGATCATACCCTATTCAAAAGAGTGACTTTCTCTAGTTTCGCCAGGTCTCAGATTTATTGGAGCTTTCTGGGTTAATGGGATGGTGATTTTCATTCTAAGTGCAGCATTGCTATTTCTCCCTTCCATTTATTCGGTGTTTATAACCTTTCAAAGTGTTTTCACATCTATTATCCTACTGTTCTATAAACCTCTATGCTATGATGCATGGAAGTTAATTACGATGCTTTAGAAGGAAACTGCAGAGCAGAGTGAAAATGAATTTCACTCCACAGACTCAGGTGTAGAATACATAGTACTCTATTTAGAGCAGCTTAATTCTGAATTGAGGCCTCATCCCAATGGATTGGAAGAAAATTCAGTATCAGTCTTGATAGCCCTAGATGCAAGAGGCTCGGGAAGTACCTGTGAAGTGGAGAAAGGGTCCTTTACCTCCAGTCCATAATGGCTGCTAATGCATTCTCTGATCTCAGCTCATGTAGTCCCTTGAAGCTCGTGCTTTTTCATCCAACAGGTGAGGCAGAAAATCTGCGTCACGGAACCCATAGGCCTTGAGCCCCCATAAGCCATTTCCTCTGAGGCCACTCCTCCACCCTCTGATGTGTCCCCTCCTGTCCTGGAAGTATCATCTATCCTTTCCTGACTGTCCCCATGATGCCTTACCTCCATCAATCTTGAGTTATTGTCTTTAGTGGCTTAGTTTTTCTTTTTATTATTATACTTTAAGTTCTGGGGTACATGTGCAGAACATGCCGGTTTGTTACATAGGTATACACGCACCACGGTGGTTTGCTGCACCCATCAACTCGTCATCTACATTATACATTTCTCCTAATGCTATCCCTCTCCTAGCCCCCCACCCCCGACAGGCCCCGGTATGTGATGCTCCCCTCCCTGTGCCCATGTGTTCTCATTGTTCAACTCCCACTTATGAGTAAGAACATGCAGTATTTGGTTTTCTGTTCTTGTGTTAGATTGCTGAGAATGATGGTTTCCAGCTTCATCCATGTCCCTGCAAAGGACATGAATGCATCCTTTTTATGGCTGCATAGTATTCCATGGTGTGTATGTGCCATATTTTCTTTATCTAGTCTATCTTTAAAAAAAAAAATGTAGATGCAATTATTTTCAACTGGTTCTTCTTTTTAGTCCTGCAAGGAGAAATAACAAAAGGTACAACTATCTGTTTGAAACTGTGGGGTGGTAGAGAGGGAAACAAAACATAAAACATACATTGAAAGCCTAATAAATATTAGACTTATAAATATTCAGCCTTATAAAGGAAGTAAATCATGACACATGCTACAACATGGATGAACCTTGAGGATACTATGCTAACTGAAGCCAGCCACAAAAACATAAATACTGTATGAGTCCCCTGATCTGAGGTATCTAGAGTAGTCAAATTCACAGAAACAGAAAGTAGAATGGTGGTTGCCAAGGGCTGGGGGAGAAGGGAGCGGAGAATTGTTGTTTAATGGGCACAGTTTCAGTTTTGCAACTCAAACTCTTGGAGTGGGGAAGAGGACCTGTCCTCAGAGAACTAGGACATGGGCTCTCTTTTCATTCTATTCCTGTTATGCTTTTGTCCTTACCACTAAAGCAACTCTTATTAAAGCCAGTTAAGGCCTACCTCTTGCTAAAGCCATCAGTCAATTCACTGTCCATTCTTACTTGCTCTCTCAGTGGCGTTCAGCAAGGTCAACCACCGTCTCTTTCTTGAATGCTTCCTTCTCTAGGCTACACATTCATCTGCTTCTCTCCCACCTCCCACACATCATTCTGCATCTCCGCATTATCACACCCTCCTACGCCAAACCTCTAAATGTCCCACTGACCCCAGCTTTCTGGTCTTGGTCTTCATCTCAGTCCATATTCTCCCCTCAGTAGATCAAGCATTCTGTTGACTCTTGAATGTGTGTTTCCAGCCCTGAACTCTTCCATCAGATTCAGACTTTACACCCAACTGCCTACTTAACATATTGTCTTAGGAAGTCCAATGAGCGTCTCAAAATGAACACAACCAAATGTATTCATGTTCTCCCCTACTTCTGCCATCTCTCCCCATCCCAAGCCTTATCTATCTTGAGAAATGGCACCACTCTCTGTCTAGCTGATCAGTCCAAAAACCTAGACACCATCCTTGATTCCTCCCTTTCCCTCATATTCAATATCCAATCCATTAATAGATTCATCAGCTCTATCTGTAATATGGATCCCAAATCTGATAAGAGATTCCAGTTCTCCCCATCTCCAAGGGCATGACCCTAACCCAATCTTTATTATCTTGCAACTGGATTTCTGCAACAGCCCCTGGCTCCCCATGCCCCTAATCTATCTTCATATAGCAGCCACATGATTTTTATAAATAAGACCATGTCACTTCTCTGCTTAACAGGATAATTACAGTTATCATGAAATTCAAACTGTCTTACCCTGACCTAGACCTAGAGGGCCCGCATGACCAGCCTGCTGCCTCCTCTGTAATTCATGTGCCTCCAGCTCCCACCCACACTAAGCTCCACACACCTGGCCTGCTTGCAGTCCTCGAACCTGCCAGCCTCACCCTCTTCCAGGGCCTCAGCATTGGATATTCCCTTTGCCTGGAACCCTCTTCCTGTCCCCTCACATGGCTGGCTCTTCTCACCATTCCACTCTCTGCTTGCTCAGAGAATCTTCCTGGATTCCCGCTAAAGCATCCTCCTTAGTCAATCAATTTCACATAACCGTGTTTTATCTATAACACCTTTCAGCATCAGAAATGATCTTATTTATCCATGAACAGACTATCATATACCTATATGGAATGTAGATTGAATGAGTGTGGGATTGTTTTTTTGTTGAACTTGTTCCCTCTGTATCCCCTGAAACTGTGCCTGGTCTGGTTGACTTCCCCCTTAGGCCAGTGGCTCCCAAACCTGGCTGCTCATCAGAATAACCAGAGATGCTATTAAAAAAAGACAGATCCCATGTGACTTTTATCTCAATAAAGTTGTTTAAAAAAAAAAAATACAGCACTCTGGGTCCTACCGCAGGATGAGGGGTGATGGGGCCTAGAAGTCTCTGTCTGTTGTTGCTGTTGTTTTCAAGATGGAGTCATGCTCTGTCACCCAGACTGGAGTGCAATGGCACGATCTCAGTTCACTGCAACCTCTGCCTCCTGGGTGGGTTCAAGCGATTCTTCCACCTCAGCCTCCTGAGTAGCTGGGACTACAGGCACCCACCACCAAGCCCAGCTAATTTTTGTATTTTTAGTAGAGATGGGGTTTCACCACATTGATCAGGCTGGTCTCAAACTCCTGACCCCAGGTGACCCACCCATCTCAGCCTCGCAAAGTCTCTGGTTTTAACACACTCCCATATGGTCAGCCAGACACCATGGGTGTGTGACAGCCATCTCATTAGGCCACAACTTGATAAAGAGGGTCTTGAGATCTTGGAAGGACCTTTGAAAAATAAAGGAATCTGTATGAAGTTGCATTGTGCCCAGGGCAGAGGTGAAGAGGAGAGCCCAAGTTAAGAATAAGAGAGTTGGCCGGGCGCGGTGGCTCAAGCCTGTAATCCCAGCACTTTGGGAGGCCGACGCGGGTGGATCACGAGGTCAAGAGATCGAGACCATCCTGGTCAACATGGTGAAACCCCGTCTCTGCTAAAAATACAAAACATTAGCTGGGCATGGTGGTACGTGCCTGTAATCCCAGCTACTCAGGAGGCTGAGGCAGGAGAATTGCCTGGACCCAGGAGGCGGAGGTTGCGGTGAGCCGAGATCGCGCCATTGCACTCCAGCCTGGGTAACAAGAGCGAAACTCTGTCTCAAAAAAAAATAAAAAAAAAAAAGAATAAGAGAGTTAAGTGAAGGCAATGCAGAAACCACTGTTCAACAAGAAGCCATAGGCTAAAAACAAGAACAGCAACCAGAAATTTATTTCATTTGGGCTAAACGGAATTCCTCTTTCAAAGGGAAAAGTAGTTATTTTTTCAAGACTTGGGATCCTGTACCTGGTTCAAGGACTGGGATCCAAAGCCAGGTCTTTGCTCAAGAAAGGCTGTCACTCACAGATCATGGGCTCTGGGCTGCTCTCAGGAGAGCTGGCCTTTCCAGCATTTCTCAGGATGTCCCCAGCAGACTACTTTTCCTGGGGAACGGGCCTCATCGAGCAGCAGGCACCCTGTGGGAAGCCCTTGCCCTGACGCACTGTCTCCTCTGATACCGCAATACCCCAGAGCACCTCACACCAGCCCAAGTAGCCTACAAGTTTGTGTTCTCACTAACACAGAGGTCCCAGACGCCTCCTTTGGCCGACTATGAGAGCCAGAAACAGACATTATGGAGCACTGGTCTCTCCCCTAACTGTGATACCTGGGAAGTCTGGGAGCCCCAGGGCCCTCTAGAATCACAAGCTGAGAGAATATCTAGGGGACTTAGCAACCTCCTGCATCTCAGCAGAGATGCTGAAAACTTTGAGGGCAGAGATGGAAGTGGGGCAGGTTTTAGGCATCTAGCGATCTCCTGGAGTCCTGAGCTCTTGCGAATGCCTTGATCACTCTTCTCCATTCAGGAGGAGAGAGACCATCCTCCCTACTCATCTAGGCTAGCAACTCATTGCGCTTGTTGTTTTGCTTTGTTTTATGGTAGCAAAACATACAAAACATAAATTTACCATTTTAATCCTTTTTTAGAATACAGGTCAGTGGCATTGAGCACATTCACATTGTTGTGTACCCATCACTAGTATCCATGTCCAGAGATTTTTCATCACGTGGAACTGAAACTCTATACCCATTAAGTAATTGCCCATTCTCCCCTCCCCTAGCCTCTGGCGACCTCTACTTAATTTCTGTCTCTATGGATATGCCTGTTCTAAGTACCTCATATAAGTGGGATCAGACAGTATTTGTCCTTTTGCCCAGCTAATTTCACTTAGCACAATGTCCTCAATTATCATGTTGTAGCATGCATCCGAATTTTATTATTTTTAAGGCCAAATAATATTCTGTTGCATGGATAGACCATATTTTGTTTATCCCTTCATCTGTCAATGGACACTTGGCTTCTTTCTTTCTTTTTTTTCTTTCGGCTCTGGTGAATAATGCTGCTATGAATATAGGTATACAAATAACTCTTTGAGATCCTGCGTTCAGTACTTTTAGGTATATGCCCAAAAGTGGAATTGCTGGATCTATAAGAATTTTATTTCTAATTTTTCTATGGAAAACAATATAGAGCTTCCTTGAAAAATTAAAAATAGCAGCTGTGTCATTTTATATTCTCACCAGCAATGCACAAGAGTTCTAATTTCTCCATATTCTCAACAATACTTGTTATTTTGGGGGTTTTCTTTATACCAGCCATCTTAATGGTATGAAGTGGTATCTCACTGAGGTTTTGATTTGCATTTCCCTGATGATTAGTGATTTTTTTTTTTTTTGAGACGGTGTTTCGCTCTTGTTGCCCAGGCTGTAGTGCAGTGGTGCAATCTTGGCTCACTGCAACCTCCACCTCCCAGGTTCAAGCAATTCTCTTGCCTCAGCCTCCTGAGTAGCTGGGATTACAGGCACCTACCACCATACTCAGTAAAGTTTCATATTTTTAGTAGAGACAGAGTTTCACCATGTTTGCCAGGCTTGTCACGAACTCCTGACAGCAGGCGATCCACCCACCTCGGCCCCCCAAAGTGCTGGGATTACAGGCATGAGCCACTGGGCCCGGCCTGATAAGTGATTTTGAACAGATGTGATTACTTGATCATTTGTTCATTTTCTTTGGAGAAACGTCTATTCAAGTCCTTTACCCATTTTTGAATTGGGTTATTTGTATTTTTGTGTGAGTTGTAGGAGTTCCTTATGTATCCCAGTTATTAACTCCTTATCAGATACATGATTTATAAATATTTTCTCCCATCCTGTGGATTGTCGTTTTACTCTCTTGATAGTTTCCTTTGATGTACAAAGGTTTTGATTTTGATGAAGTCTACTTTATCTGTTTTCTCTTTTTCTGGCTGTGCCTTTGGTGTCACATCCAAAAAATCATCATCGAATCCAGTGTCATGAGGCTTTTTCCCTTCTACATTTTCTACAGTTTCAGCTCTTATGTTTAGACCTTGGATTTACTTTGAAGTAATTTTTGTACATGTTGTAATGTAAGGGTCCAGCTTCATTCTTTTGCATATGGAGATTCATTTGCCAATACCATTTGTTGAAAACATCATCCTTTCCCTCATTGAATGGTCTTGGCACCGTTTTTGGAAATTAATGGATCATATATGCCACTGGCCCTATTTAACCACAAAATAACGGCACATCATTCCTTCAATATGTATAGTACCTGCTATGTTCCTAGCAGTTTGCTAAGAAAAGATGAAGAAAACACAGTTGCTAGGAGCTCAGGATCACACAGAGGAGCCCAGCCAGGAACCTGAATAACCACAGTGTGAGGCAGAATGTGATGAGCACAAACAAAACCCTGGGGGACCTAGAGGGAAACACAATTAAATCCAGCAAGGAAAATGGGGGACATTTTCAAAGCATGGTGACATGGGAGCTCTACCTTGGCAAAAGGATGGGATTTCCACATGTAAAAACTGGATGAGGAGCAGCAATTTCAGATGAAGAGCACAGCCTAATAAAGTGCATACAGGTGGGAAATTGCAGAAGATTGGCCTTGGCTGAAACGGGGTTTGTATGTAGATGGAAACTGCATAGGAAGGAGAGGTAAGAATGCCTCTCTCTAGCACCTCTGACATCTGCTGATTTGCAGACCCAGGACAGACTGGGATTATAAGTAGGACTCAGGATATACAGGGAGGGAAAGAGATGGGGTTGGGTTTCTACATCCTCTCCCTAGAGGGTAAGTATGGCTGTTGGGTCTCCACAGCAGTGTACAGAGTGATGTGTCAAACTCAGGACCAAAGTCCTGTCCTTAAATGTTCCTCTTCCTCAGGGCTACAGAAGCAGGCAAAGCAAGATCTAGCCTCAAACCAGAAGCAGGTAAAGCAAGATGTGGCTCAAAATTGCAGGTCACTAACTAGTTAAAGCCCCTTTACCCCTAAATGCTGGCTCTGGCCAAGGTCTCTGCTGGGGCAGAGCAGAGACAGCTGGGCCCAGGGGCCAAGCATTTCCTGGTTGTGATCTGTGTGGTCTGGCCTGGAGCCAGCCAGCTGACGAGAGGCCGATCCACCCACAGGGACACAGAGAGCCTCTCAGAAGCCTCACTGCCAAATACAGGAAACAGCTGAATGAAGAGTGAATGAAGAGACCGCAAAGTGCTGTTTTGTCGGAGAGTCAGGAAAGTTCAAAGAAGGAATAGTTCCTAGGCCAGGTTACTCAGTGTGGGGCTTGGAGATTGGACAGGGAGGGAATGGGGGGAGGAGTGGCTTTGGGAGTGTGGCACATGCATAATTCCTCAGAAGGACACTGGCCCTTTGGTCCAGGCTGGCGTTTTTCCAAAGTTTATGACCATAACCCAGAGTAGGAAATACACTTCTCATCATGACCCAGTAGATACATACACATACCTAATGGAAATAAACATTTCATAGAACAATGCCTTATCCTTAGTACATAGGACGCACTCTGATACTTTCTTTCCTGGTCTGTTCTGTTGATTTACAATGCCGGTTGCAACCCACTAAATTAATTTCACAAGGCATCAATGGGTTACAATCTACAGTTTGAAAAACACTAACCTAAACCCACCTGAAGGAGGTGTCAGGCTTTCTGAGAGATGGAATACAAACAATATTTAACGTTTCACAATACTTAGGCTAATCAGTATCACCCAAATCTCACATGGAATGTGTTGCAGAAGTAGAATTCAACAGCCAACATGCCTCAAATCCAGATATGTAAATCTCAGGGCTTGCTCTATTAATTCAGAGCTTGTGGACCAAGCTATTAATGACAATCTCCTTGACTCCACGAGGCCTTCATTCATTCATTCAGTAAACATGGATGCAGCATCTACTATGTGCCATGTTCTCTATACTTGGTTCTGGGAATTCCAAGATTAGCAACACAGGATGCCTGAGTTTAAGGAGCCCACATCCCACAAGGGATGCTTCGGATACTTCTGGCTACAAGCAACAGAAGACTCACATCAAAATGATTTAAACCATAAGGATACTAATCATCTCACACAGTAAAATGTACTGAAAATTGGCAGTTCTGGGGTTGCTGAATTCAAAAATTTAACAGCATCAGCTCTTGGCCGGGGCTCTCTGCGTCCTTCCATTCTGCCATCCCAGCATGTTGACTGCTTCCTTAGTGGCTACAGGACGCTGCAGCTCCAAATAACACACTTCACATGGCCAATTTTGGAGACATTTAGAGGACCTGTTTTTCTCTTGCGTCCCTTTTTTAAAGGAAAGAGACTTAACCTAGAAATCCTCTAGTTCCCTGAAAGTGTAGACCTCACACTGGCAGCATCTGGCTATGCCTCCCCCTGGGGAGACATACAGACCCTCAGGCCCACCCTTGAGTTACACAATCGCAGTCTGCCTTGTCCCAGACTCCCAGGTGACGTATATGCACAATCAAGTTTGAGTAGCACCATCACAGCCGACTTCCCGTCATCAGCCAGAAGTGCCTCTTACTCTCAACCTGAAATCAGTTACCAGCAGGCAAACCAGAATTGCCGTGATTGGCTTGGGCTCATAAGGATTTACCCCCCCCCCAGGAGCTGACATGAAAACTCAGCCTTCCTTGAAGCTGCTTATCTGAGCAACATCAAGATTCCATTAGTAAGAAAGAAGGGGTGCGGATTCCCAAGCTGTGCATTAGTCTTGAAAACCAGCAACCTGGCAGCCAAGGGAGGGGGCAAAATGGGGTTGGATGGAACTCCTTCAAACCACCATTGCCAGAAAACTATCTCATTGTTTGATCTGTCTGGTGATTCACTGGAAGACCACTCCTAAGGCTTTTTTTTTTTTTTTAATCTCACTCAGAGCTGACCTAGTGCAGAACAACCTTTTCCATGGGGAAGCTGTTGAAAACAATTAGAGGAAACTGTTGACTATCTTGGCTACTTGAGGCAGTGGATCTTAGGAGAGCAACCAACAGGCTAAGCAAAATGCTTAGCAGGAAAAACTGGAGAATTAGATGTCCACAGGAGGCTTAAAGAAAACTCTGATAGATTCCTGGAAGGTCATGTCCATGTGTAAGACTGTGCATATGCCAAAGGCTGTGTTTTCAGACCTGAGAAGGACCTAAGCTCTCACACTTCTGGTTAACTCTGAGGTTTTGCATAACCAGGAAGTGAAATCTAAGACAGAAATATAAAGTGCCTAGCTGAGCAATAAAGACTTGCCCTAACATGCACACAGAGCCCCTCAACAACTACTAGAAGCTTACCAGTTTCAAAGAATCTAACAAAATCTCTATCCAATCTAAAAAGAGAGAAAGAGGAAGGAAGCAAGGAAGGAAGGAAGGAAGGAAGGAGGGGAGGGAAGGAAGGAAGGAGGGGAGGGAAGGAAGGAAGGAGGGGAGGGAAGGGAGGGAGGGAGGGAGAGAGAGAGGAAGAGAAGGAAGGAAGGAAAGAAGGAAGGAAGGAAGGAAGGAAGGAAGGAAAAAAGGAAGGAAAAAAGGAAGAAAGGGGAAAGGGAAAGATTTTTAACAGGCAGCTAAAAATGTGTGCTGCAGAGAAGCAGACACATAAGCAGGTAACTTGCAAAACATGCTGTAATTGAGATAGCAAATGTGCCATAAGATCCCAAAGAATTGACTAACTGCCTTGAGGTGCTGCAGGAAACCTTATAGCAGAAGTGACATTTGCTGAAGGTCTTGAAAGATGGATAGGAGCTTGCGAGCCAATAATGGGGTGAAGTATATTCCAAGCAAAATGAATAGCGTATGCAGGAACAAATAGTTTTTGGAGCCTACTTCACTTCTGCAACTCTGTGAGATCCTCCTGGGGTCACGGTACCATCATTATCAGCTCAATGTGGCTGGTATATTGCATGTGTTGTGAGGCAGAGGATGTGCGAGGAGATGCAGCTGGAGAGGTTTGGAGTTAGGCTGTGATATTCTTCAGAGGGGCAAGGCTGTCTTCAGTTTCACAGGGCCTCCACCCCTAACCGGCTCCTTACTTAGAAGGTGTTTCCCAGGGATGTTAACTCTCTCATGCAGATCAAGCCACTTAAACCCTCTGTCCTGGGCATTGCCCTCATGAGAGACAACACAGACATTCCTTCATCTTTCAACCCCATCTGAGGTTTACTCTTGCATCCTGCTAAACCAGGATAGAAAGTGGACAACACTGTCCATCAAACGCAGCCCTCCTAAATCTGTTTTCTCTCTTCATCCCTGGTAGAGAACAGGCAGTTGGAAAACATAGAAGATTGGGAACCTGGATCTAGAATGACTCCCCATCTCAAAAGTGATACTGAATTGGGTAAATAGGCCAGGGAAATGGGGCCTTTTACATCCTTTAATATTATCCAAATGCTTAAACTAAGTCCTCAGTTATTCTTCCAGAAATTGACCATTCCCCAAAATAGCCCACCTTTCTCAAGTCTGGGTCTATATTTGGAAGCATACCAGTTTCAAATTGTTGAAAATGTTTTTAGAAACCAGTTTGCACTGAAACTGCTTCAACTAACAAAGCAGAGACTCAAACCCTGCTGCTGAGGAATGCAGGTGCCCTGTGACACAGCGCCAATCCCTGCCCACGTCCCTAAATCAAATAATGATCAGCTCTTCCTGATTCACAGAGATTTGTGGAAGAAATATTTAGTTTTCTTTCCCCAAAATTATTTTCTTAAACACTTCTCATGGGTTATTATTCTTTACTTATAATTATTCTGCATCAAAATATATATTCACTACTTTTAAAATTTGACATTTCAAATGTTCATGGTGTCTTGCAAATGTCCTCCCAATCTCCAGATGCGGCCTCAGCAGAACATATCTGGGACTCACTCAAAACCGTCAGCCAACCAAAGCATCCCCGCCAGGGAAATCATCTAAACATGATCTATTTGCAATATGTGGGTACATAACAATGTGTAATAAGCTGTAAAAATAGTTATATTTCCCATGAGCAGAATTTTTATTCTGTAGTGGGCTTTATTTCAGGTCCTTAAGCTTTCTTCCAAAAATGTAACAACTAAGTTCTAAGTCAGCTTAAGGAGCATAGTGTGGGTGAGTATGGAGAATTAATATGGAATTAGATGCCAGCAATTATGCCAGTCACATTTTACACACAATTTCACTCAATCTTCAACATATGAAGTAGATATTATTTTTCTGATTTTTCATCTAAGGAAAAGTTTCAGGGAGGGTATCTTGCTCAAGACTGTACAACCCAGTGAGCGGCCAGCCAACGTCTGAGCCAAAGTCTTTGACTTTACAGTGCCTGTTAATAACAAGTAGAGCATATTCTGCATATACTACCTTGCCGCTGTGAATTCTATTCAAAAAGGTAATCAATGCAATTTTAGTTCATTGAGTGAAAACTCTTGAATTACACCATGCTAGATGATGAGGATGCAAAAATAATTAAGACACTGCCCTGCTGGGCCTGGAAGAGCCCACAATCTGGTGGTGGAACTGTGGAAGGAAGGCAGGAAGCCATGAGGCAGAATACGAGAAATGCTATTTAGAGGCACAAGATGTTCATCCTGCCAGGAATGTTTTCCCACAATTCACACCCTCCTGAGCTCCCTGCTCTTGTAAAGCCCAGGGCCACCTACTCTGAGAAGCTAACCTGAAATCCCTCACAGGCACTCTCTCCTCTGCTTCTATTGCATCTGCACAATCCCTTTATCCTACTGTATTAGCTATGTTCATGACATGCCTGTCTTCTGCATCAGACTTTATTTTGTTTCATTTTGGTTTTGAAAAATGATGGTTGTCTGACTATAACATCAGTCGATTTTTCTTTTTTTTTTTTTTTTTTT